>NC_059215.1:17731213-17768713 GCF_020615455.1 Coregonus clupeaformis | reverse complement strand
AGAAAGAGAGAGAAATAAATAGAGGGAGGCCCAATGGTTGCCTGCCTAAGTGATTATGCATATTCCTCCATTTCTAACTCTCTCCATCTTTCTTTTGCTTGAGTCAGCCCAATGTACCCATCTAGTTTATCAGCTCCAGCCTGTATACACCCTCATCCTCAGCCCCAGGTAAAGTAAAGCACACAAGTACTGTAGACAGTCTTGTCGCTGGAAGAGTGCCCTAAAGTCTCTACCTCTGAGCTTAGCGCCATGCACCCAGAGTGACTTTATGAGTGGTTGGTGTCAGCTGTTTGTTTTTGACACAGGACAGCCAAGGAATTCAGATAGACCTGCTTTTTTTTGGAACGGCTGAGGTTTGTGATTCAGGGGGAAACAGAGTAAAGACTGAGGAAAAATCTTGGTAATGAATTCAGGGCAGAAACAAAAGAGGAAAAATAAAGATCTGAGGCTGAACTGCTGAACTGAGCAGAATGCAGTACTGCACAGAGAGAAAGAGACAGAGACAGACAGACAGAGAGAGAGAGAGAGAGAGAGAGAGAGAGAGAGAGAGAGAGAGAGAGAGAGAGAGAGAGAGAGAGAGAGAGAGAGAGAGAGAGAGAGAGAGAGAGAGAGAGAGAGAGAGAGAGAGAGACAGGCACAGTGACAGTCTGGCCACTGAGGGGCACTAAGCGGTGGCTGCCTGCCCAGAAAACACAGAAATCTTTTCCATAATAGCACACATATAAAAAGGCACACACACTTACACACACTGCCCTCTCTCTCTCTCTCTCTCTCTCTCTCTCTCTCTCTCTCTCTCTCTCTCTCTCTCTCTCTCTCTCTCTCTCTCTCTCTCTCTCTCTCTCTCTCTCTCTCTCTCTCTCTCTCTCTCTCTCTCTCTCTCTCTCTCTCTCTCTCTCTCTCTCTCTCTCTCTCTCTCTCTCTCTCTCTCTCTCTCTCTCTCTCTCTCTCTCTCTCTCTCTCTCTCTCTCTCTCTCTCTCTCAACAGAGCCAGTTAATTACATTCTACATTCTACTCCACCACCAATTTAGAGTTCCATTAAAGTAAACTGTTCCACATGTGGAGGGAGAGAGACAGGCACGCAGGGAGACAGGGTAGCAGGCAGGGAGACGGACAGGCAGGGAGACAGGTAAGGAGGGAAGGAGGCAGGCAGGGAAACAGGCAGCAAGGCTCGGTTGGCCACGTTTCAGGAAGGAGCAACAGCCCCATAGGCTATAGGCACCAACCCCATACTGCCAACACAGCCTCCATACTGCCAACTCTCTCTCTCTCTCCTTCAGTTTCTAACCACCCCCCTCTCTAAACCCAACTCTTAACCAGCAACTCCAAATCCCATTGAACATGCCCTTGTCAATCCACTCCCTTCTTCCTCCTAAAACTACCCGTCTCCACCTGTCTAAAGCTAACCTAACCCATAGTCACCCAGCTACCTCCCTTCATTTAACATTTTCTACATTTTAGTCATTTAGCAGACGCTCTTATCCAGAGCGACCTACAGTTAGTGAATACAATTTTTTGGTTTTTTGGTTTTTGTTTTTTAAAATATGTTTTAATTTTTTTTTATACTGGCCCCCCATGGGAATCGAAACCACAACCCTGGCGTTGCAAACACCATGCTCTATCAACTGAGCTACATCCCTGCCGGCCATTCCCTCCCCTACCCTGGACAACGCTGGGCCAATTGTGCGCCGCCCATGAGTCTCCCGGTCGCGGCCGGCTGCGACAGAGCCTGGATTCGAACCAGGATCTCTAGTGGCACAGTTAGCACTGCAATGCAGTGCCTTCCTCTATAACAGTACCCATCCATCTCCCCCTCTCCTTTCACAGTGAGCCTAATGGGGGAAGAGGTCCAGACTGGAAAAACTAAAACTCCTACAAACACAGCCCCATAATAATGTGTGTGTGTGTGTGTGTGTGTGTGTGTGTGTGTGTGTGTGTGTGTGTGTGTGTGTGTGTGTGTGTGTGTGTGTGTGTGTGTGTGTGTGTGTGTGTGTTGTGTGCGTGCGTGCGTGCGTGGGGGACTTGGCCTGCTTGTGCCCCATATGAGTCTCTACCTCATGAACTCGGCCCCAGGGGGGACAGTGCCCCTGTGACAACAAGCTTGGACCCCCTTGTGGCCCCCCTAAAGTCTGAAATAATGATCACAGAATTAATTTTTGCGATCATGTTCTTTTTACATCCGTTATTAGACAGTGGCAAAGCGGAACACTAAAATAACCCAACACATTTTCTAGTGGGACTCCTTTAGACGGAACACAACAGGATCGTACCACAAGGATCTGCAAGTTTATTTTCTATTCTGAAGTTGAAAGATATTCGGCGCGAATAATATCGTTCAAGCAAAAAGAAGGAAATAAAGAGAGGTGAGCAAAATGTTTAATATGTTGTATTTGTAACATAGTTAACTATTAAATGCATTAAAGAAGTGTAACGTTAGATCAGCTAATGTTAACCTGGCCGTTTGTTACTTTCTTTGTGAATTAATTAATGAATTGGCTTGAATCCTGGGCTATGTATTCGTTTGCATTGTTTTTGGTTTAGTTTTGTAGCTAATTCTAACAGTCAGGCATAGAAAATGTATGGCAATGAGTGCTTTTACTTAAACCACACTCAGTAAACGCATTGTAACGTTAAAAGGTTAGACATGAAAGCTAGCTACCTAGCAAGTCAGTTATTTTCAGTAAATGAATTAATAAGCTTGGTCCCCATTGCTTTTGCTCTATAGTTCTCACCAAAATGAAGAGAAAAAATGACAATGTCCTTCTTCCAAAGAAAAGACAAGGCAGACAGTCAGACAGAGCCTGAGGGTTCAGGTGTGGAGAGAGCAGGAAGACTTGTCCATTGGAGAGACTGAGAGTGAATGCATAGTAGAGCAGGAAAGTGAGACAGATGGAGATACTGAGGCTGAGGGGGACATAGAGGCTGAGAGTGAGACACCAACAGAGGAGCCATGTGCGTCCACAAGCAGTGGACCATCAGGTTTGTGATGTTGAATAAATCTGTGGTTACTTGTAAAGCAGTGCAATTAGTCAGTTTATATGGTGTATAGAAATGTGTCGGTTTAGGATTTAAATGATCTCATTTCACATGCTATTGGGCTTGTGATATAGATATCAAGTTGTCTGATGGCTATGGTATGTGTCTAAAATTACCCAAATAGATATTTTTAATTATAGTTTTTTTTCTTCGACAGATATCAGCGAATACAGGGAGGAGCCAGTGATGAACATGGACCCAATAACTCTGATGGAGGACAGGAGGAGGAGCTTCAAGGCGGCCTGGTACAACCCCTGGCTTGAATATTCAAACAAATCAGACTGTGTTTTGTTACGCCTGTCTCAGAGACTGTTTTTGATTCAAAATTGGGTTTTAACAACTGGAAGAAGGCAACTTACAAAGAGGGGGGATTTACAATTCACGCAAGGTCTGAGCGGCACAAACAAGCAATGATTGCATGGTGTCACGGACGTTGAAGGACGGGTCAGACCAAGGCGCAGCGTGAAATGCATACATGTTTATTAACAAAATAAACACACGAACAAAACGTGAAGTCCTCAGGCTGAAACACGGAACAAGATCCCACAATAACTGATTGCCAACAGGCTACTTAAGTATGATCCCCAATCAGAGACAACGAGCGACAGCTGCCTCTGATTGGGAATCACACCCGGCCAAAGATAGAAACACACAACCTAGAATGAGAACATAGAACTCCACACCCTGACTCAACATACTAGAGTCCCATAAGTCAAGGCGTGACACATGGAGAGACTATCAGAAAGCTGTAAAAAGTAATGCAACACTGGTAAATGCCCTAAACAAGGAACACAACAAACAGGTTCAAGAAAATCGGGACTATATTAAAACAATAGGAGAAGTACTACCACTTACAGCCACACAAAACATTGCACAAAGAGGACACGATGAGTCTGCAGAGTCTGATAATAAAGGGAACTTGATGGCAATCCTACAAACAATAGCTAAGCTTGACACAACTGTGAAAAAAAGGTTGACTTCCATTCCTAATGCAAAAAAATACACAAGCAAAGTGATTCAGAATGAGGTTCTGAGTTGTTTGGCAGACATGGTTCCAACAGAGATGACAGAAGAAGTGACAGACAGTGAGGTCTTTAGCATTCTCCACTTTGAATCGGCTGATCCACTAGATGCAGCAGGGCTTACTGACAAAATCATACATATATTCGAAAGTCATGGTCTTGAATACAAAAACAACCTAGTAGGCAAAGCATATGACAGTGCTTCAGTTATGAGTGGCAGCATTCAGGCGTCCAGGCACGCATTAAAGAACAAGCAAAGCATGCCTTTTACATCCACTGCAGTGCACACTTGGGGCATGAGCTACATCAGTTCAGAAGAATTTAACAAAGGAAAATCCAGAGTGGCATGCAGAGACCCTCCAGTGTAGTAGAGCTAGCATTAATCATTGAGCCTTATAAAGAAGTTTTCTTTGAGTTCTTTAAACTGTGCAAAATAGCTGTTTCAATCCCTGTTAGTACCGCTTCTTGTGAACAGAGTTTTTCTGCACCAAAGCTGGTGAAAACGTATCTTAGGTCCACAATGTCAGATGAGAGATTAAGCAATTTAGGTGTATTGAGTCAAGGAGGGCAAAGGCCTTGAATCTAGATGAATTTGCTGATCTTTTTGCAAGAAACCACAAAAAACGTAGAATACAGTTGATGTAACTGATACTGAATATGTAATGGAAATGTAACAATGTAATGTAATGCAAATAATAAATAGTTGAATGATTATAAACATGGTCATTTGTCTATTAATGTCTGCAATGCAGTGAAGAAAACGACATGACAACAATAATGTCTAATGTAACTGGCCCCTCTAACAGTACAACTCCCCCCCCCAGTTGAAATGGTCTAGAACCGCCACTGGTGTTCAGACCATCAGAGCTGGGAGAGGAGAAAGAGTTGATGGAGGATTGTTAAAGCACAGCACAGGGTGTACATACACAGATACCAGGGCCAGGCATGTGCTGCATATTATCCCAGAGGATATTATCCAGAATCTCCCATAAGTGTTCAATTGGGTTGAGATCTGGTGACTGAGACACAAACACACACACACATCATTCAACCCCCCTATGCTGCTTTGAGACAGCTCTTTCAAAGTCAGTGAGATCTTCTAGCCATGGTAGCCAAAATAATAGGCAACTGGGCATTTTTATACATGACCCTAAGCATAATGAGATGTTAATTGCTTAATTAACTCAGGAACCACACCTGTGTGAAGGCACCTCATTTACTTGTGTTTCCTTTATTTTGGCAGTTACCTGTATCTCAACACCTGCCTGTCACTACCTTGGCTTATGTCAAAACAAAAGGCAGTAGACAAATAAAGAAAGAGGGAATATTAGAAGGAATAAAAGAAATAAAATAATAGAAATCCAGAATGAAAGAGAAAGAATACGAACAAAACACTCCACCAGACTGGAGCGAACGTTTACAGAGCAACCCAGTGAAAATGGATCCTTCTCCCCTCTCTTTCCCCAAACACAATAATGAATTAATAAAATACTTGTCGGCAGCGTCTTTTAATGAGTCACATCAGCCGGGCAGCTTTTTACAGACCAGCCATTTGTGTTTTTATGTTGGGGCCTTATGCCCGCATCCAGTGGTAGGCTGGGCCCGCTTGGCGTGGAACAGAGTGGCGGTTTGGGGCTATAAGGGATGATGGAGAATTCGGGGTGACCTCATCCATCCCCTTCAGCCCTGGCCCAAAAGGGCACTGAGGACCTCTCCACTTCCCCTGAGCCTGGGGGGCACAGAGGAGGCCGAGGCAGGGACAGACGCTGGGAGGGAGGGAGGGCTGGGAGGGAGGGAGGGCAGGGCTGGGAGGGAGGGAGGGAGGGCAGGGCAGGGAGGGAGGGAGGTTGGGATGGAGGAAGCTGGGTAGCACACAGCAGACAGACAGTTAAGGAGACAGGCAGACAGAAATTGACAGACAGACAGGCAGGCAGAAAGACAGACAGACAGACAGACAGACAGGCAGGCAAAGACAGACAGGCAGAGACAGACAGGCAGAAAGACAGACAGACAGGCAGGCAGTTCCACAGCCAGCTATGATGGGTGGGATTATTACCAGATCAGGGACTTTCCATCTTTGTGTGGGAGGTGCACTACTGGATCATTTTACTTTCTTTCTGTACATTCTGGAAATACCTCTCAACACTTCATTACACTTAATGAGACTGATTGATTGATTGGTTTTGATTTGACATCCACAGAAACGCCACACACGTACAGTGCCTTGCAAAAGTATTCATCCCCCTTGCCATTTTTCCTATTTTGTTGCATTACAACCTGACATTTAAATTGATTTTTATTTGGATTTTATGTAATGGACATACACAAAATAGTCCAAATTGGTGAAGTGAAATGAAAAAAATTACTTGTTTCAAAAAATTATATAAAATAAATAACGGAAAAGTTGTATTCACATATGTATTCACCCCCTTTGCTATGAAGCCCCTAAATAAGATCTGGTGCAACCAATTACCTTCAGAAGTCACATAATTAGTTAAATAAAATCCACCTGTGTGCAATCTAAGTGTCACATGATCTGTCACATGATCTCAGTATATATACACCTGTTCTGAAAGGCCCCAGAGTCTGCAACACCACTAAGCAAGGGGCACCACCAAGCAAGCGGCACCATGAAGACCAAGGAGCTCTCCAAACAGGTCAGGGACAAAGTTGTGGATCAGTGTTGGGTTATAAAAACATATCCGAAACTTTGAACATCCCACGGAGCACCATTAAATCCATTATAAAAAAATGGAAAGAATATGCCACCACAACAAACCTGCCACGAGAGGGCCGCCCACCAAAACTCACGGACCAGGCAAGGAGGGCAATAATCAGAGAGGCAACAAAGAGACCAAAGATAACCCTGAAGGAGCTGCAAAGCTCCACAGCGGAGATTGGAGTATCTGTCCATAGGACCACTTTAAGCCGTACACTCCACAGAGCTGGGCTTTACGGAAGAGTGGCCAGAAAAAAAGCCATTGCTTAAAGAAAAAAATAAGCAAACACGTTGGGTGTTCGCCAAAAGGCATGTGGGAGACTCCCCAAACATATGGAAGAAGGTACTCTGTTCAGATGAGACTAAAATTGAGCTTTTTGGCCATGAAGGAAAATGCTATGTCTGGCGCAAACCCAACACCTCTCATCACCCCGAGAACACCATCCCCACAGTGAAGCATGGTGGTGGCAGCATCATGCTGTGGGGATGTTCTTCCATCGGCAGAGACTGGGAAACTGGTCAGAATTGAAGGAATGATGGATGGCGCTAAATACAGGGACATTCTTGAGGGAAACCTGTTTCAGTCTTCCAGAGATTTGAGACTGGGACGGAGGTTCACCTTCCAGCGGGACAATGACCCTAAGCATACTGCTAAAGCAACACTCAAGTGGTTTAAGGGGAAACATTTAAATGTCTTGGAATGGCCTAGTCAAAGCCCAGACCTCAATCCAATTGAGAATCTGTGGTATGACTTAAAGATTGCTGTACACCAGCGTAACCCATCCAACTTGAAGGAGCTGGAGCAGTTTTGCCTTGAAGAATGGGCAAAAATCCCAGTGGCTAGATGTGCCAAGCTTATAGAGAAATACCCAAAGAGACTTGCAGCTGTAATTGCTGCAAAAGGTTGCTCTACAAGGTATTGACTTTGGGGGGGGAGGGGGGTGAATAGTTATGCACGCTCAAGTTTTCTGTTTTTTTGTCTTAATTCTTGTTTGTTTCACAATAAAAAATAGTTTGCATCTTCAAAGTGTTAGGCATGTTGTGTAAATCAAATGATACAAACCCCCCAAAAATCAATTTTAATTCCAGGTTGTAAGGCAACAAAATAGGAAAAATGCCAAGGGGGGTGAATCCTTTCGCAAGCCACTGTATGAAATTAAATTAATCTAGGCTAGGTTACGATGAGGCAAGAAGGATAGAGAGAGAGAGGGAGGGAGTTACTCTGTGTTGGTGAATAGTGTTGGTTTCAGCAGTGAGGTGGGAGAGAGGGAGGAAGGGAAAGTGAGGGAGTGAGAAAAAGAAAGAAAGAGAGAAAGAGAGTAAATTGTTCCCACAGATCTAATATCCGTCAATTAAAGGGTATCAAATCCTCTGTGAACAAAACAACAATTGTGTCTTAACCGATGCATTGGAACCCCTCTAGCGTTGACTGCTGCAGTGAAACATAACAAATAAATCAAAGCATCTCAGGAAGCCATACTGCACCTCACAACCCAACCAGTGGTTTCTACTCAACAGATAGAAACCAAACCACTGCTAGTGATTTGACAGCTTATCTACAGGTAACTGCCAAAATAAAGGAAACATCAATATAACGCGTTGGGCCACCACGAGCCGCCAGAACAGCTTTAATGCAAACGCTGTCTCAGGTGCCGCTCCAGAATCTCTCATAACTGTTCATTTGGGTTGAGATCTGGTGACTGAGACACACAAACACACACACACACACATACACCCTTTAAATGCCCTATGCTCCTTTGAGACCCGTCTTTCAAAGTCCATGAGATCTCTTCTTCTAGCCATGGTAGCCAAAATAATGGGCAGCTGGGCATTTTTATACATGACCCTAAGCATGATGGGCTGTTAATGCTTATTTAACTCAGGAACCACGCCTGTGTGGAAGCATCTGCTTTATATATACTTTGTATCCCTCATTTACTAAAGTGTTTCCTTTATTTTGGCAGTTACCTGTATGTGTATGTGCAGGGTACCTGCATTTTTCCAGTATGAAAAATGTATGCACTCACTAACTGTAAGTCGCTCCGGATAAGAGCGTCTGCTAAATGACTTAAATGTAAATGTACCTTAGCTGGAACTATTGTATATTTCTATTGTCATTCAACCAACACATTTGCTGCCCTGTCATACCCTGCTCTGTGTAGTAACATATTGGAAGTGTGTTGTTGTGTATTTTTATTGCCATTCAACTGAAACAGTTACAACAGAACGTAGCTTGTATTTAAACCAAGTTGTTCTGTTTGTCATTCAAGAAAACCAACCTCTCAGCCGGTATTCATTTTCTGACAGAAGTTCGTGAAAAAATTTGAATGTTTACAATTCATCCTGAATTCACCCTGACTAGGGCCATTTTTCATTTACCACAGAGAAATAAAATTATTTGAGAAAAGGCTTGTTAGATAAAAGGCTTGTTGGAACTTAACTTCAATGGGCAGACTGTAGGCATGTCAAAACCCTTTACCTGAGGGAGTTTTGATATCTCTACTTCACAGCCTCCAGTTAGGTGAACGCAGCCAATATCTACCATGCATGTACAGAGGCAATGAATGCTTGGCACCATCATCAAATCACTTCTCTGATTTATTTTCTATCACAGACTTGCCTACTCCTGTCTGTTGTTACCAATGGTGCGTCTTTTTGCATAATAAATCCCAAATGTAAACTATGTCTGAGTTACAGCAACTATTATAATTATAATGCAAGGGCAACATTGTGAAGTACATGTGAACCTGAGGCTGAAGCTTAGGTCATGGGTCATGGGTAATTGGTCATGGGGTCATTGGTCATGGTTAGGATCACACATACAGCGGGGCACTCCTAAAGGATCACCAAGCGGCAACGCTGGTTGAAATTACGTAATTATAACCAGTTTACAACAATCATATTACAACTAGGTGCAACTGATTGACACAACATGTTGTTAACTGGTTATAAGGATGTTATTAACATCAAGTTTTGAGTTGAGTTTTCAACAACAACAAAAGTCCTGCTGGGCAGTAACCAAACCTAGTCAACGTATTCTGTTTTTCAAAGGTATGCATGGAACGTTTATCTCTAGAATTTATCTCTAAAACTTTCTAATCATAATTTTCTAAACCACTTTAAGGATATTTTACATATGGATAAATATCTATCTAACAGAGGTTTTATAAACCAAACCAAAAAGATCATAATCAAAAGTAGCAAAAAAATAGAACATGTATGAATGAACTTCATAGCCATTGATTTATACCATGGGGGAGTTTATAAACTGGGTCGTTCGAGCCCTGAATGCTGATTGGCTGACAGCCGTGGTATATCAGTCCATATATCACTGGTATAACAAAACATTAATTTTTACTGTTCTAATTACATTGGTAACCAGTTTATAATAGCAATAAGGCACCTCGGTGGTTTGTGATATATGGCCAATATACCATGGCTAAGGGCTGTGTCCAGGCACTCCGCGTTGCGTCGTGCGTAAGAACATCCCTTAACCTTGGTATATTGGCCATATAACACACCCCCTCGGGCCTTATTGCTTAAATAACGCACGCGCTAGAATGCCCTTCAAGCCAATCAGAAACTAGTATTCAACAATGCCATGGTATAAGAGAGTGTAACATGATCTTGTAGTGGGGAAAGTCTTGGCTGGGTGTGAAATAGATATGGTAAACACAGTTAATAAGAAGAGATCAAACTTGACAGCTCAGAGTCCCATCCCTATACAGCAGCTTGTTACGGGCACCTAGACATTACCCTGACAGACTGACAGCTGATCCACCCACTGCCTCCATACTGTCATTACATTCCATCATGTCAAACTAGCTTGACGTGGGTTCTTCTACAAGCCTGGCAACACAGATGCATATTTTGAGTTCCCATGTGAAAAACGTTTTTCGTTCTATTTTGGTGGATGGAACATATTGTGTTGACTGTGCGGACACTGGCAGGAAAATAATATGGACTGTGACTGTGATGAAGTCATTCTGACACCTCCTTTCCATGATGTTGTGGGACAGTCAGAGAGGAGAGAAGGCTGTGGAGTCAGAGCTGCTTAACATTTAGGCATTAAGGGGTTCAAGAAAGCACTAAAGAGAACACAACACTAGGATATGGCAAAGAGGTGGAACAGAGAGGTGGAAGAGAGTAGAAACATATAGACTCTTTGAGAGAGAGGGAGAGATAGAGAGAGAGACAGAGAGAGCGAGAGAGAGGCTGACAGAGACATAGAGAGGGAGAGATAGAGAGAGAGACAGAGAGAGCGAGAGAGAGGCTGACAGAGACATAGAGAGAGAGAGAGAAAGAGAGAGAGACAGAGACAGAGAGAAAGAGAGAGTCCCATGCCAATAAAGCCCTTCAATTGAAATTGAAATTGAATAGAAATTGAAATTGAGAGAGAGCGAGCGCGAGAGAGGCTGAGATATGAATATGTAAAAGGATATAAGAAGTTAATCGTTACTATTTCAATCTCTAGAGAAAAATGTAGGACTACCACTACCAGTGTAATGTAGTAATTACTGAAGAGGTAATTAGTATATAAAGTGAACAGAGTTGGAGTGAATAAGCTGCTGTGAGTGTGTAGGTGCTGGGTTTAAAGCATGGATAACAATCTGTTGCATTGCAGTTTACAGCATTGATTGGTTTAATGTTCCATGCTTTTATTGTTATTTTCAATTATAGTTTGCAGATAGCCATTTTCTGCTCAGTTGAGAGGGATGACAATCTGCTTCTGGGAGAAAAGTTATGCATAATGGCTGTGTGTCAGCATCTCTGTTTTAGCCCCAGGAATCTATGCAACACTCAGGCAAGCACACACACATTTGTAAGTGTGCCACGCACGCACGGATACACGGACGCACGGACACACGGACGCACGGACACACACACCCACAGCTGTACAGGTAAGTGTAAAAAGTATTGTTTCAGAGGGGACCAGAGCCAGGAATGGAAGTGTATAGCTAGTATATCCACACATAATCAAAGCGGCACACCTGCAAAAATAGACACAGGAAATCGTGAGCCAATAGTTTCCCTTTTAATTATAGTGTAGTTATGAGGAGAGGAGCCCCCTTGTTCCCCTAAAACCACCTGTCTACCCCCTCCTAAAACCACCTGTCTAACCCCTCCTAAAACCACCTGTCTACCCCCTCCTAAAACCACCTGTCTACCCCCTCCTAACCCCCCCTAAAACCACCTGTCTACCCCTCCTAACCCCTCCTAAAACCACCTGTTTACCCCCTCCTAACCCCTCCTAAAACCACCTGTCTATTCCCTCCTAACCCCCTCTAAAACCACCTGTCTACCCCCTCCTAACCCCTCCTAAAACCACCTGTCTACCCCCTCCTAACCCCTCCTAAAACCACCTGTCTATCCCCTTCCTACTTTTACATTTGCCAATCGTAAAAGAAAGATAGAAAAATGGTGCTGTGTGTTGACATGGTAGGCCTACTGCAATAGAAAATGTATAGGAAAACTAGCTTCATGTGGAAGTGTCTCTGTCTCAATCCGTCTCTCCAAAGAAACATACACAGTACATTACCCCAAGTCGGAGCAACGCTGTGCTGAGAGACAGAGCAGAGGGGTGTTACTCTAACTGACTCAGTGAGGACTTATTGATGATTTCTAGTGTTTTCCAGATGACCAGATGTCATTGACTGACTCCAAGTCAAGTACACTATACAAGGAGCCCTGGTCAAAAGTAGTGCACTATATAGGGAACAGGGTGCCATTTTGGACTCAATCTTAGTGATAATTTCAGATGTCTTTCCAGATGGCCAGATGGGACTGACTGACTGACTAACTGACTGACTTAGAGAAAGAGAGAGACGCCAGAAGTGCCACAGATGCAACACACACACACACATGCACGCACATGCGCGCACGCACACACATGCATACACGCACACACACAAACACACACACACACAGACACACACAGGTGCAATGCCAAGACCAAGGCACTGAAAGGGGCAGTGGACTGACCTGTGATTATTCAGCCACACACACACAGACACAGATACAGACACAGACACACACACACACACAGTTTGGAATAGACACACGGTTAAGAAAAACATGATGGGCTAAAAAGATAACATGGACTCTATCTAAACAGTCTGATCCCTCTCTGAGATGTTCAAATCATGTAGCACTAAATGTACTGTCGCTGTAGCATCGTATCTGTTCATTACCGTGGTGCTGCCTGCCTGCTGCTGCCGCGGTAACAAGCTAGGTTCAGAACAAAAAATATATTAAGGAAAAAAAAAATATATATATATATATATATATATATATATATATATATATACACACACTTCCGGTCAAAAGTTTTAGAACAACTACTCATTCAAGGATTTTTCTTTATTTTTACTATTGTCTACATTGTAGAATAATAGTGAAGACATCAAAACTATGAAATAACACATGGAATCATGTAGTAACCAAAGAAGTGTTAAACAAATCAAATTATATTTTATATTTGAGATTCTTCAAATAGCCACCCTTTGCCTTGATGACAGCTTTGCACACTCTTGGCATTCTCTCAACCAGCTTCATGAGGTAGTCACCTGGAATGCATTTCAATTAACAGGTGTGCCTTGTTAAAAGTTAATTTGTGGAATTTCTTTCCTTCTTACTGCGTTTGAGCCAATCAGTTGTGTTGTGACAAGGTAGGGGGGTATACAGAAGACAGCCCTATTTTTCCATATTATGGCAAGAACAGCTCAAATAAGCAAAGAGAAATGACAGTCCATCATTACTTTAAGACATGAAGGTCAATCAATACGGAACATTTCAAGAACTTTGAAAGTTTCTTCAAGTGCAGTCGCAAAAACCATCAAGCGCTATGATGAAACTGCCTCTCATGAGGACCGCCACAGGAATGGAAGACCCAGAGCTACCTCTGCTGCAGAGGATAAGTTCATTAGAGTTACCAGCCTCAGAAATTGCAGCCCAAATAAATGCTTCACAGAGTTCAAGTAACAGACACATCTCAACATAAACTGTTCAGAGGAGACTGCGTGAATCAGGCCTTCATGGTCGAATTGCTGCAAAGAAACCACTACTAAAGGACACCAATAAGAAGACAAGACTTGCTTGGGCCAAGAAACACGAGCAATGGACATTAGACCGGTGGAAATGTGTCCTTTGGTCTGGAGTCCAAATTGGAGACTTTTGGTTCCAACCGCCGTGTCTTTGTGAGACGATGTGTGGGTGAACGGATGATCTCTGCATGTGTATTTCCCACCGTAAAGCATGGAGGAGGAGGTGTTATGGTGTGGGGGTGCTTTGCTGGTGACACAGTCTGTGATTAATTTAGAATTCAAGGCACACTTAACCAGCATAGCTACCACAGCATTCTGCAGCAATACCGCAGAGTGAAGGAAAAGCAGCCAACAAGTGCTCAGCATACAGTGGCTTGCGAAAGTATTCACCCCCCTTGGCATTTTTCCTATTTTGTTGCCATACAACCTGGAATTAAAATGGATTTTTTGGGTGTTTGTTTCATTTGATTTACACAACATGCCTACCACTTTGAAGATGCTAAATATTTATTATTGTGAAACAAACAAGAAATAAGACAAAAATCAGAACTTGAGCGTGCATAACTATTTTTAGGGGGTAGACCAGCTTAATATTGCAGATAGATTGTAACTTCCATCAATGTAATTGTCTGCATCACTTCCAATCCCCCATGTTTTTTTTTATATATATATACAGTTGAAGTCGGAAGTTTACATACATCTTAGCCAAATACATTTAAACTCAGTTTTTCACAATTCCTGACATTTAATCCTCGTAAAAATGTCCTGTCTTAGGTCAGTTAGGATCACCACTGTATTTTAAGAATGTGAAATGTCAGAATAATAGTAGAGAGAATAATTTATTTCATATTTTATTTCTTTCATCACATTCCCAGTGGGTCAGAAGTTTACATACACTCAATTACTATTTGGTAGCATTGCCTTTAAATTGTTTAACTTGGGTCAAACGTTTCGGGTAGCCTTCCACAAGCTTACCACAATAAGTTAGGTGAATTTTGGCCCATTCCTCCTGACAGAGCTGGTGTAACTGAGTCAGGTTTGTAGGCCTCCTTGCTCGCACACCCCTTTTCAGTTCTGCCCACACATTTTCTATAGGATTGAGGTCAGGGCTTTGTGATGGCCACTCCAATACCTTGACTTTGTTGTCCTTAAGCCATTTTGCCACAACTTTGGAAGTATGCTTGGGGTCATTGTCCATTTGGAAGACCCATTTGCGACCAAGCTTTAACTTCCTGACTGATGTCTTGAGATGTTGCTTCAATATATCCACATAATTTTCCTTCCTCAAGATGCCATCTATTTTGTGAAGTGCACCAGTCCCTCTTGCAGCAAAGCACCCACACTGCATGATGCTGCCACCCCCGTGCTTCACGGCTTGCAAGCCTTCCCTTTTTTCCTCCAAACATAACGATGGTCATTATGGCCAAACAGTTATATTTTTGTTTCATCAGACCAGAGGACATTTCTCCAAAAAGTACGATCTTTGTCCCCATGTGCAGTTGCAAACCATAGTCTGGATTTATTTTTTATGGCGGTTTTGGAGCAGTGGCTACTTCCTTGCTTTGTGGCCTTTCAGGTTATGTCGATATAGGACTCGTTTTACTGTGGATATAGATATTTTTGTACCTGTTTCCTCCAGCATCTTCACAAGGTCCTTTGCTGTTGTTCTGGGAATGATTTGCACTTTTCGCACCAAGGTACGTTCATCTCTAGGAGACAGAACGCGTCTCCTTCCTGAGCGGTATGACGGCTGCGTGGTCCCATGGTGTTTATACTTGCATACTATTGTTTGTACAGATGAACGTGGTACCTTCAGGTGTTTGGAAGTTGCTCCCAAGGATGAACCAGACTTGTGGAGGTCTATACATTTTTTTCTGAGGTCTTGGCTGATTTCTTTTGATTTTCCCATGATGTCAAGCAAAGAGGCACTGAGTTTGAAGGTAGGCCTTGAAATAAATCCACAGGTACATCTCCAATTGACTCAAGTGATGTAATTTAGCCTATCAGAAGCTTCTAAAGCCATGACATAATTTTCTGGAATTTTACAAGCTGTTTAAAGGCACAGTCAACTCAGTGTATGTAAACTTCTGACCCACTGGAATTGTGATACAGTGAATTATAAGTGAAATAATCTGTCTGTAAACAATTGTTGGAAAAATGACTTGTGTCATGCACAAAGTAGATGTCGTAACCGACTTGCCAAAACTATAGTTTGTTAACAAGAAATTTGTGGAGTGGTTGAAAAACGAGTTTTAATTACTCCAACCTAAGTGTATGTAAACTTCTGTCTTCAACTGTACATACATATATACATATATACACACATATAGAGTGGGGAGAACAAGTATTTGATACACTGCCGATTTTGCAGGTCTTCCTACTTACAAAGCATGTAGAGGTCTGTCATTTTTTATCATAGGTACACTTCAACTGTGAGAGACGGAATCTAAAACAAAAATCCAGAAAATCACATTGTATGATTTTTAAGTAATTAATTTGCATTTTATTGCATGACATAAGTATTTGATCACCTACCAACCAGTAAGAATTCCGGCTCTCACAGACCTGTTAGTTTTTCTTTAAGAAGCCCTCCTGTTCTCCACTCATTACCTGTATTAACTGCAACTGTTTGAACTCGTTACCTGTATAAAAGACACCTGTCCACACACTCAATCAAACAGACTCCAACCTCTCCACAATGGCCAAGACCAGAGAGCTGTGTAAGGACATCAGGGATAAAATTGTAGACCTGCATAAGGCTGGGATGGGCTACAGCACAATAGGCAAGCAGCTTGGTGAGAAGGCAACAACTGTTGACGCAATTATTAGAAAATGGAAGAAGTTCAAGATGACGGTCAATCACCCTCAGTCTGGGGCTCCACGCAAGATCTCACCTCGTGGGGCATCAATGATCATGAGGAAGGTGAGGGATCAACCCAGAACTACACGGCAGGACCTGGTCAATGACCTGAAGTGAGCTGGGACCACAGTCTCAAAGAAAACCATTAGTAACACACTACGCCGTCATGGATTAAAATCCTGCAGCGCACGCAAGGTCCCCCTGCTCAAGCCAGCGCATGTCCAGGCCCGTCTGAAGTTTGCCAATGACCATCTGGATGATCCAGAGGAGGAATGGGAGAAGGTCATGTGGTCTGATGAGACAAAAATAGAGCTTTTTGGTCTAAACTCCACTCGCCGAGTTTGGAGGAAGAAGAAGGATGAGTACAACCCCAAGAACACCATCCCAACCGTGAAGCATGGAGGTGGAAACATCATTCTTTGGGGATGCTTTTGTGCAAAGGGGACAGGACGACTGCACCGTATTGAGGGGAGGATGGATGGGGCCATGTATCGCGAGATCTTGACCAACAACCTCGTTCCCTCAGTAAGAGCATTGAAGATGGGTCGTGGCTGGGTCTTCCAGCATGACAACGACCCGAAACACACAGCCAGGGCTGCATACATACATACATACATACATACAAACACATACATATCTTTAAAAATATATATATATTCCCCTTTATTACTTTCCAACCCCACCACCCTTTCCCTAATTGGAGTAAACTAGTGAACAACAACGCTTAGGCCTCTACCTCCAGCTTATACTTACTATCTACATTTTATGGACACAGTCAATTTTACAATAATTATATTTTGTTTGTTTTTTCTCCTGAACTTCTTCTACTCTCAACCTCTCAGATCATTTTCATGATGTCCATCCGGTTTGCTTCTATATGCCATATCTTTCTAATTGTGCGCTTTCACAAAAGCTCCCAACCTACAACCTATATACTTATTATGGACACAGTATGCTTACATTATTAGTTATCTTGTTATTAGTTGTTGTTAGTTGTTATTAGTCCCATCCTTCAACTCCATTCAACACCACCCATCTATCTCTTAACACCATCCATATAGGATTTCTATTTGCCATATATTTTTCAACTGTACTGTGATGTTTTACAAAAGTTCTGAACCTTTCTATTCTCATTGTTTCTACAGATTATAAATTGAAAATAATTTTTTTTGCTAAAAGTATTATTATATTATTGATCGATTGACTATGACTTTTCAGATCACCCAGTAATGCTATCTGCAAGGTTATCTCCAGGTAAATATTGCAATCCTTTAGCCATTCCTGGACCTGTGTCCAAAAACAAGCTACAAATGGACAGTACCAAAACAAATTATCTAATGATTCTGTCTCTTCACAGCTAAATCTGCAGAGCTGGGAAGATTGTTTCCCCATATAAATAACATTATATTGGTAGCAAGAATATTATATCATAATTTAAATTGAAAGATTCTAAGTTTTGAATCCGGTGTCGTTTTGCGTATCAGTTCATAAACACTATGCCATGGGATCGGTACGTCAAAAATCTCTTCCCAACTATTTTGCAATCTATATGGCATGGCTGTCAATCCTTTGGTCCTTAAATGAAACTGGTATACTTTTTTATTTATCCACTCAAGTGTTGCTTTAGCAGTATGCTTAGGGTCATTGTCCTGCTGGAAGGTGAACCTCCGTCCCAGTCTCAAATCTCTGGAAGACTGAAACAGTCTTCCCTCAAGAATTTCCCTGTATTTAGCGGCTTAAAATGGTCCTATGGGCAGATACTCCAATCACTGCTAAATACAGGGAAATTTGCAGCTCCTTCAGTTCCTTCAGGGTTATCTTTGGTCTCTTTGTTGCCTCTCTGATTAATGGCCTCCTTGCCTGGTCCGTGAGTTTTGGTGGACGAACCTCTCTTGGCAGGTTTGTTGTGGTGCCATATTCTTTCCATTTTTTAATAATGGATTTAATGGTGCTCCGTGGGATGTTCAAAGTTTCTGATATTTTTTATAACCCAACACTGATCTGTACTTCTCCACAACTTTGTCCCTGACCTGTTTGGAGAGCTCCTTGGTCTTCATGGTGCCGCTTGCTTGGTGGTGCCCCTTGCTTAGTGGTGTTGCAGACTCTGGGGCCTTTCAGAACAGGTGTATATATACTGAGATCACGTGACACTTAGATTGCACACAGGTGGACTTTATTTAACTAATTATGGGACTTCTGAAGGTAATTGGTTGCACCAGATCTTATTTAGGGGCTTCATAGCAAAGGGGGTGAATACATATGCATGCACCACTTTTCCGTTATTTATTATTTAGAATTTTTTGAAACAAGTAATTTTTTTCATTTCACTTCACCAATTTGGACTATTTTGTGTATGTCCATTACATGAAAAACAAATACAAATCCATTTAAATTACAGGTTGCAACAAAATAGGAAAAATGCCAAGGGGGATGAATAATTTTGCAAGGCACTGTATGCAGGAACTCCTTCAAGACTGTTGGAAAAGCATTCCAGGTGAAGCTGGTTGAGAGAATGCCAAGAGTGTGCAAAGCTGTCATCAAGGCAAAGGGTGGCTATTTGAAGAATCTGAAATATAACATATATTTTGATTTGTTTAACACGTTTTTGGTTACTACATGATTCAATTTGTTATTTCATAGTTTTGATGTCTTCACTATTATTCTACAATGTAGAAAATAGTACAAATAAAGAAAAACCCTTGAATGAGTAGGTGTTCTAAAACTTTGACCGGTAGTGTATATATATATTTTTAAATATATATATACACTGTATATGGGGTATTATGCAGACAATTTACATTGATGGAAAATACAATCTATCTGCAATATTAAAGCTGATCTACAATATTAAAGCTGAACCAGTTAACCTGGCATACACGTCTATCTGCCAAGAAAAGTGTATAACCTTACCCAACTATTCTTGTCTATCAGTGTTTTGTTACTTGTCATGTTTTGTGTTTTTTGTTGACTCCAGGAAGAGTAGCTGATGCTATAGCAAAAGCTAATGGGGACCTAAATAAACAAATACCAAAACAGAAAACAACCACCCCCAGCTTTGAATGACACTACTACAATAAACTGACAAGTAAACTTAGCCCAGATTTTGAGAGCAGAGGCACACCTCGGTCCAGAAGCATTGGGTTCTGCTGTTTAGAAGGTGAAAAACAATGCTCTGTCTCTGTGTCCCTGGCTGACTGCTCACACTGTTGTGCTGTGTCCATGTGGTCACAATAATAAGTAGGGAAGATTAGGTCAAGGATGGGTCAGTCACACACACACACACACACACACACTCTCTCTCTCTCTCTATTCCACTCAGTGTAGATCAAACAGACCCAGGCAGGCATGTATCCACTTACACTTACAAAGGCACACATGCTAATAAAAACACTCTGAGCTCTGGGGTAACACTCTTAACATTCACTAACTGACACACACGAAAACACACACACACACACACACTGTAAAACAGACACACACACTGTAAAACACACACACTGTAAAACAGACACACACACACTGTAAAAAAACAAAAAAAAACACTTGCAAGCACACATTCATTTAGGCTACTCACAAAGTCTAGAACTAGAGAGACAGATATATACACTTGTGCAAATGCACACTGACAGAACCGACACTCTGAAACGAATAAATACAACTAGGAGGAAACCTGGTCCAGTTTATGGAAAACCTGATCAGCTTTCTCTATACACTCTCTATGTACTGTCTATATACTCTCTGCCTCATAATCTCTGTCTTTAACTTAAACTCTCAACAGTTTATTTTCAAGCTTCCGCTCCCAGAAATGCAGTCTCTCCCAGAGACTCTAACTCTAACTTAAAACTCTAAGAGCAGAAAGAACAGAAAAATTGATGGAAAAACAAGAGAACAACAGCTCATATTGTTTCTAAAGAAAGTACTCACCCACTCTAATGTTGTGCTGGCAGACAGACTGATAGATTGATAGGTGGAGTGCTGCTGGTCCAAACAGACAGATGAGCAGAAGGGAAATTAGGAGAGATTTGTGTACATTCATCAGAGTCCCTTTGACAGTAAAAAACAGGGCAGCAGCAAGTTTCTCTCTCACTCCCCCTTCTCTCTGTCCCCCCCTCCTCTTGCTCTCTTTCTCTATCAACACAGGCAGACTCTCTCCCTCTCCTCTCTCTCTTTTTCCCTCTTTCCAACTCTCTGTTTTTCAACACCCCCTCTCCGTCTCTCTCACTAAGAAATAATTATGCTCTCTGATTCATAAAGCCAACCTTTGTCACGTGATCCAAACTTCAAATATACAGCACAAAAAAAATTCACCGGCCACAAAATACTATGAGGGGAGAAAAAAGGTCCAGAAAGCTTCTGTTTTTCATTCTCTCCCCCCTCCATTTTCTATCCTCACTTTCCCTACTGTCTGTAATGTGTGTCGAAAACATAGTTACTACACTTAACAGAGTCAAACATTCAAGAAACAAAACATAAAAAACACAAAACCGGTAGCAGACATACTAAATATAGCTGACTAAATATCTACACAGACTTCAAATCGGTCTACTTCAAATGTGGTCCTCTGTAGCTCAATTGGTAGAGCATGGAGCTTGTAACGCCAGGGTAGTGGGTTCAATCCCCGCGACCACCCATACGTAAAAATGTATGCACACATGACTGTAAGTCGCTTTGGATAAAAGCATCTGCTAAATGGTATATTATTATTATTATATTATTACTAAGCATGCTTAATTTAAAGAGCAACTGCATTTAAAAAAGCAACAAACCCCTTTGAAATTCTAGTCAGAAACATTTATTCTAGTGTCAAAATTGTCTACAAAGTGTAAATATAATAATTTGGGTCATAAAGTCAGTCTCATCTAAAACGGAGTTTGGAACAGCCGTGCGTCACAACGGGTAAATGAAGTTTGGGTTTTGATTTGACATGTCCATTTGCCCACTAACGTGGGGTGAAGAGCTGCCGTTATTGCTCTCTATCTAATAGCATAGACAGTGAGACAGACCTGCTACATAAGACAACACGTGGCACATTTTTTAACTTGAGAAAAACTGCACCAAACAGCTTAGGTAGATGTAAAATTGCACAACTAAAACATCTTCGACAAAAACGTCAAAATTAATTACTGATTTCTTGAGTTATCGTTGATTCATTTTGGGGATTTTGAGGACGTGAAATAGGCTTCCGTCTACAGTGTCTCGTGGGGGACAAACATCATTAACAAAATGCGGAATTGGTCAGGAAACACACCTCCAAGACTGAAATCTTGTTTTTCTAATGAGAAACGTAAAAACACATGTGCCAATCGGCGTGTTAAGTGGCTCTTTAAAGGGAACTTCCAAGGGGGTTGAGTTGTATGTAGTACGTATGTAATACAGTAGGTTACTGTATGAGCTGAAATCCAACGTTTTCTAAACGTAATGTATACCAACACATCGATTACAAGATGTCTGACCCGTTTAGCGACTTTCTCAACCCATTAAAGTATCGGTTAAACTTTATATAGCTTTCATGAATAAGCCATTATGAATACTTAAATGTTTACTTTACATGAATAAATGATTAAAGTAATTATAAAGTGTTTGTAAAGAATCTAATCACTGTCTATCCCCCCAAAAAATCACCTTTAAAAAATATATACATTTTCAAAGTTACAAACCAAACGAAGTGGTAGTAGACAATTGGGAAGTCCCCAGTAAGATGGCAGAGCAGCAGTTTGGGTGTGGTGCCCCTAAATCTCTCTCTCTCTCTCTCTCTCTCTCTCTCTCTCTCTCTCTCTCTCTCTCTCTCTCTCTCTCTCTCTCTCTCTCTCTCTCTCTCTCTCTCTCTCTCTCTCTCTCTCTCTCTCTCTCTCTATCTGTCTCTCTCTCTCGCTCTCTATATGAGTTCATATGTTTCAGATCTGTGTTTGTGTTTGTTGAGGAGTTCGTTTGTGGTTCTGGGCGTATGCTTGCAGTGTCGTAGCCTGGTGCTGTCGGTTTCTCAAGGTCATGTTCTGATCTCAGATTGTTTTGGTTAAAAGGCGGGCACTCCAAAACCTCAGCTTTTAAACACACCCTTAAACACACCTCAATGGGCACCTTGCTTTACCCGTGTGGTCTCTGACCCCTTCTGGAACAAAGGGCAGGGTTCTCAAGGGCTTCTAGAATCTAGCACAAGCTCACTAGTTCTTCATAATATAAATACACTTCTCTATTTCTCCAAATATTATCTAAACACCAAACATATCTAACTCCTCAAAACATAACCCACCTCATCATGTCATCTCTACAGCTTTAGTATGACAGGGAGTCACTGCCATAACATTCAACACAATTCCATACCATCCAGTACACCTTCACCTGGCATCTCCTAACTGACACATCATCACATCTCCTGTCCAAGTACTCCTCCTAAACTGGAAGGCCATGTCTGAAATGGCAGCCCTTTCACTATTTTATTTTGTATTTTACCTTTATTTAACTAGGCAAGTCAGTTAAGAACAAATTCTTATTTACAATGACGGCCTACACCGGCCAAACCCGGACGACGCTGGGCCAATTGTGCGCCGCCCTATGGGACTCCCAATCACGGCCGGTTGTGATACAGCCTGGAATCGAACCAGGGGGTCTGTAGTGACGCCTCAAGCACTGAGATGCAGTGCCTTAGACCACTGCGCCACTCAGATCAGGGCCCATAGAGTGATGCACTATATAGGGAATAGGGTGTCATTTGGAACGCAGACCAATAAGGCTAGTTCCTTCCTCCTGACTGTCCTCTACTGGCCCATTGATAGTAATCTGATGTCTGCATCCCGACTTACCCTGACCTCAATACGTCTCTTTAATCAAATCAAGCCATTAGAACCACATAAAAGCACTTCCTCTTCTCTGCGACCTCTATGTCCCTGTGTTCCCTTTATGTCTATAGCACTATCTCCCGGATTCCCATACATAGTCCTCTGTGGAAATTATTCTCTTCATAACATACAATCAATCAATCAATCAAATCTAAGCCCTTTTTACATCAGCAGATGTCGCAACGTGCTTTACAGATACAATACGTGGCCTAATGCAGCATAGCCTACTATCTTAATGCAGAGTGTACTCCTGTGTAAAGCTTGTATTGATTATGTTCACAGTAATAGACAGGCAGTGCTAGAGAAACTGTACAAGGCTGGCATCAAATCCTTACATCCGCACCCAACCCAACCCTAGAGGAAGTGGTTTTACACAGCACAGACCTCTATAACCGATCCTTATCATAGCCTAGTTTAGTTTTAGAAGGTATTTGTATTTATTATGGATCCCCATTAGCTGCTGCCAAGGCAGCAGCTACTCTTCCTGGGGTCCAGCAAAATTAAGGCAGATACCATTTTAAAAACATTACTATACATTCACAACAGATTTCACAACACATTAAGTGTGTGCCCTCAGGCCCCTACTCTACTACCACATATCTACAACACAAAATCCATGTGTACATGTGTGTATAGTGCGTATGTTATCGTGTGTTTGTATGCATGTGTCTGTGCCTATGTTTGTGTTGCTTCACAGTCGTTTCTTTATCTGTTTTTTTTAATCTGTTTTGTCAATCTAATTTTACTGCTTGCATGAGTTACTTGATGTGGAATAGAGTTCCATGTAGTCATGGCTCTATGTAGTACTGTGCGCCTCCCATAGTCTGTTCTGGACTTGGGAAATGAAGAGGTGAAGAGACCTCTGCTGGCATGCCTTGTGGGGTATGCATGGGTGTCTGAGCTGTGTGCTAGTAGTTTAAACAGACAGCTCGGTGCATTCAACATGTCAATACCTCTCACAAATACAAGTAGTGATGAAGTACATTTCTCCTCCACTTTGAGCCAGGAGAGATTGACATGCATATTATCAATGTTAGCTCTCTGTATACATCTAAGGGCCAGCCGTGCTGCCCTGTTCTGAGCCAATTGCAATTTTCCTAAATTGGCACCTGACCACACGACTGAACAGTAGTCCAGGTGTGACAAAACTAGGTCCTGTAGGACCTGCCTTGTTGATAGTGCTGTTAAGAAGGCAAAACAGCTCTTTATTATGGACCGACTTCTCCCCATTTTAGCTACTGTTGTATCAATATGTTTTGATCTTGACAGTTTACAATCCAGGGTTACTCCAAGCAGTTTAGTCACCTCAACTTGCTCAATTTCCACATTATTCATTACAAGATTTAGTTGAGGTTTAGGGTTTAGTGAATGATTTGTCCCAAATACAATGCTTTTCATTTTTGAAATATTTAGGACTAACTTATTCCTTGCCACCCATTCTGAAACTAATTGCAGCTCTTTGTTAAGTGTTGCAGTCATTTCAGTTGCTGTAGTAGCTGACGTGTATAGTGTTGAGTCATCCGCATACATAGACATACTGGCTTTACTCAAAGCCAGTGGCATGTCATTAGTGAAGATTGAAAAAAGTAAGGGGCCTAGACAGCTGCCCTGGGGAATTCCTGATTCTACCTGGATTATGTTGGAGAGGCTTCCATTAAAGAACACCCTCTGTATTCTGTTAGACAGGTAACTCTTTATCCACAAGCAAACGCCATGCTCTACCAACTGAGCTACATCCCTGCCGGCCATTCCCTCCCCTACCCTGGACGACGCTGGGCCAATTGTGCACCGCCCCATGGGTCTCCCGAGTGGCGCAGTGGTCTAAGGCACTGCATCGCAGTGCTAGCTGTGCCACTAGAGATCCTGGTTCGTATCCAGGCTCTGTCATAGCTGGCCGCGACCAGGAGACCCATGGGGCGGCGCACAATTGGCCCAGGGTAGGGGAGGGAATGGCCGGCAGGAATGTAGCTCAGTTGGTAGAGCATGGCGTTTGCAACGCCAGGGTTGTGGGTTCGATTCCCACGGGGGGGCAGTATAAAAAATAATGTATGCACTCACTAACTGTAAGTCGCTCTGGATAAGAGCATCTGCTAAATGACGTAAATGTAAATAGCAGGGGGTGTAAAGCCATAACACACAAGTTTTTCCAGCAGCAAACTATGATCGATAATGTCAACAGCCGCACTGAAGTCTAACAAAACAGCCCCCACAATCTTTTTATCATCAATTTCTCTCAGCCAATCATCAGTCATTTGTGTAAGTGCTGTGCTTGTTGAATATCCTTCCCTATAAGCGTGTTGAAAGTCTGTTGTCAATTTGTTTACTGTAAAATATCATTGTATCTGGTCAAACACCATTTTTTCCAAAGGTTTACTAAGGGTTGGGAACAGGCTGATTGGTTGGCTATTTGAGCCAGTAAATGGGGCTTAACTATTCTTAAGTAGGTAAATTACATTTTTTTCCCTCCAGGCCTGAGGGCATACACTTTCTAGTAGGCTTAAATTGAAAATATGGCAAATAGGAGTGGCAATATCATCCGCTATTATCCTCAGTAATTTTCCATTCAAGTTGTCAGACCCCGGTGGCTTGTCATTGTTGATAGATAACAATCATTTTTTCACCTCTTCCACACTCACTTTACTGAATTCAAAATTACAATGCTTGTCTTTCATAATTTGGTCAGATATACTTGGATGTGTAGTGTCAGTGTTTGTTGCTGGCATGTCATGCGTAAATTTGCTAATCTTGCCAATGAAAAAATCATTAAAGTAGTTTGCAATATCAGTGGGTTTTGTGATGAATGAGCCATCTGAGTCAATGAATGATGGAGCGGAGTTTGCCTTTCTGCTCAAAATTTCATTTAAGCTCCAAAGCTTTTTACTGTCATTCTTTACGTCATTTATCTTTGTTTCATAGTATAGTTTATTCAGTTTAGTCACATGATTTACCTAATTTGCAGTACGTTTGCCAATTGGTTGTGCAGCCAGACTTTTATCTTGCCTCATCCCTCTCAACCATACCATTTTTTAATTCCTCGTCAATCCACAGGGATTTAACAGTTTTTACAGTCATTTTCTTAATGACTGCATGCTTATTAGTAACTGGGATAAGCAATTTCATAAATGTGTCAAGTGCAGTGTCTAGTTGCTTCTCATTACACACCAACAAATATTATTTACATCGACAACATAGGAATCACTACAAAACTTCTTGTTTGACCTCTATATTAGGCCCAGCCTTTGGAACTTTGGTTTTCCTAGATATGACTACTATATTGTGATCACTACATCCAATGGATTTGGATACTGTCAGCTTCCTGCCTCCTGTTTGTCTCCGGGCCTCTAGAGGTCATCTGTGTTCCCCTCTGCCTTAGTTCTTCCTCGTGTGTCCTTATTAGCTTTATCCAGGTCACCTGTGCCTTGTTTCCCCTAGAGTATTTTAGCTGTGTTTTTTCCCCTTGTTCCTCACTTGGTTTTTGAGTCCTGGCTATGTGTCTCCTGCTGTGTCCCACAGAGTCTTTCCGAGTAAGCTTTTTCTAAGTTATCTTTATTTTGTTTTTCTCCCCTCGTGGAGTTATTTTGTTTTGTCCTCCTGTTTTGTTTACTGTACCTCTGTTAGTATACCTCTTTCTGAGAAGAACTTTTGTTGGATTATTTTTGAAGTGCAAAGAAATACCTTTTTTATATTAAACCTACTTTGCCTGGAGTATTGCCTTGGGTGTTTCGTTTGGGTCCTACTATACCTCCTCTGTGGCTAAGGGGTAGAACACCCAACTCTCCACATCTGAGACCTGAGTTCAAGCCTAGCTTGTGACAGAAAAACCAAGTCAATCATGGACCCAGAAACACTCAGTTCCAAGGACCTGTTGGCGGTGATCGCTCGACATGAGGCATCTTTCCAGCGCCATGAAGCCGTTCTCAGCCGACAGGAAGAGCTGATGGCTAGTCATTCTCAACTCCTGGCCGATATGATGAGTTCCCTCCGCCAGCTCTTTGAACGCCTCCCTGGTCCTTCCCCCTTACTCCAGGTCACCCCCAGTGACGACAGGCCTTCTCCATCGGCGGAGCCCCGACTACCACCTCCCAAGCCCTTTTCTGGGGATCCAAGCTCTTGCCAGGGTTTCCTCACCCAATGCTCCCTCACCTTCGAGCTCCAACCCTCAAGTTTTCCCACCGACCGTTCCAAGATTGCCTACATCATTACCCTTCTTTCAGACAAGGCGCTCTCCTGGGCCTCTGCGGTGTGGCAGTCCCAGGAGGCCTGTTGTGACTCCTACGCTGCATTTGTAGAAGAGTTCAAGCGGGTGTTCGATCATCCTGTCAGTGGGCGGGAAGCTTCCAAGCGCCTACTGTCTCTCCGTCAGGGTCCCCAGAGCACGGCAGATTTTGCCATTGAATTCCGGACCATAGCAGCAAGGATCGGATGGAATGATGAAGCGCTGAGGGTCTGTTTTCAGGGAGGGTTATCTGAGCCCCTTCAAGATGAGTTAGCCACCCGAGAACCAGCTGGGGATCTCGAGTCCCTCATAGCCTTGGCCATCCGCCTGGACAATCGTCTAAGAGAGCGGAGAACGGCTCGCCGCCAGGGGTCTCAGTCCCAAGTTCCTCTGAGCAGCTCTGTTTCTCCTGTTTGGGCTCCGTCATTCAGAGCTTCCCCGGCTCCTGAACTGCTCCAGGATTCCCGGAGAACATGCAGTTAGGCCGTTCCAGGCTTTCTCCCAACGAAAGGGAACGTCGCATGAGGGAGCGTCGGTGCCTCTACTGCGGGGTTGCCGGCCACTTCCGCTCCACTTGCCCCGAGCTTTGGGAAACGCCTGTCCCCGCCTAGCTACAGGAGGGCTGTGATGGGGAAAATTAGAGCTCCTCCTACTAACGCTGTCTTAGCTATCCCAGCCACTCTGTCCTGGAAGGGCCACCAGCATCGGGTCCAGGCTATGATTGATTCCGGTGCCGCAGGTGATTTCCTGGATTTAACCTTGGCTAAGGAACTTAAGATCCCTACCCAACTACTTCCTCAACCCCAGGCAGTTACAGCCTTAGATGGCAGACCTCTGGAACCAGGAAAGGTTACAGAGGCGACTCAGTCCCTGCGACTTACCATCTTTCAACACCAGCAGGAGGAGACCTTCTATCTCATTGACTCCCCCGAGTATCCTATTATCCTGGGTCACCCTTGGCTATGCAGACATAATCCCCAGATCGACTGGCCTACTGGCACCATTCTAAGCTGGGGTCCCACTTGCCAACTCACCTGCATGCTTCAGAGTCCCTCAGCCCCTAGTACCCAGTTTCAAGAGTCTGTTGACGTCTCCCGAGTCCCCAGTGTTTACCATCGGTTCAAGGCAGTGTTCAGCAAGTCCCGGGCTACTTCCTTACCGCCTCACCGCACGTATGACTGTGCCATTGATCTACTCCCTGGTTGCTGCCCTCCTAGAGGTCGGATCTTTTCCTTATCCTCCCCGAGCACTCAGTTATGGACACCTACATTAAGGAGTCCTTGGCAGCCGGCCTCATCTGTGCCTCTACTTCCCCGGCTGGGGGCGGGCTTCTTTTGTTGAAAAGAAAGACGGGGGTCTTAGGCCTTGTATTGATTACCGGGGACTCAACAAGATCACGGTTCGGAATCGATACCCCCTTCCTCTCATGGCCACTGCTTTTGAGCGGCTTCAAGGGGCTTCCATTTTTACTAAACTGGATCTCCGCAATGCTTACCATCTCGTGCGGATCCGGCCAGGAGACGAATGGAAGACGGCCTTCAACACGCCCACGGGGCACTATGAATATCGGGTGATGCCGTTCGGGCTCACCAATGCCCCCGCAGTATTCCAAGCCCTGATTAATGATGTTCTCCGGGATATGCTTAATCTGTTCGTCTTCGTGTACCTGGACGATATCCTCATCTTCTCGAGGTCACTGAAGGAGCATGAGGGGCATGTTAGCAGGGTTCTCCAGAGGCTCCTTGACAATCACCTCTACGTTAAACCTGAGAAGTGTGAGTTTCATGTTTCCCAGACTCAGTTTCTCGGGTTTATTGTCACTCCCGGCCACCTAGAGATGGATCCCAAGAAGGTCAAAGCGGTCCACAGCTGGCCCACACCTGCCACGGTCAAGGAGGTTCAACGGTTCATTGGCTTTTCTAACTTCTATCGGAAGTTCATTAAGAATTTCAGCTCTGTGGTAGCCCCCTTGACGACGCTTACCAAGGGAGGAGGGACCAAGATTCACTGGGGTCCGAAGCAGCAGGGGCCTTCGAGGATCTCAAGCGCCGCTTCACTTCTGCTCCGATTCTGGTGATCCCTGACCCAGAAAGACCTTTCGTGGTGGAGGTGGACGCCTCAGAGGTGGGGGTGGGAGCCGTCCTGTCACAGAGGGGTGAGGATGGGAGATTACACCCTTGTGCCGTCATGTCTCGCCGCCTGTCTGAGGCCGAGCGCAACTACCACGTGGGGGATCGAGAGTTGCTTGCGGTAAAACTGGCCTTGGAAGAGTGGCGCCATTGGCTTGAGGGGGCTCAGCATCCTTTCCAGGTTCTCACAGACCACAAGAACCTGGAATATCTCCAACAGGCAAAGCGGATGAACCCTCGGCAAGCACGATGGTCCCTTTTTTTTAATCGATTCCTGTTTCTCCTGTCTTACAGACCTGGCACCAAGAACGTCAAGCCGGATGCCCTGTCTCGAGCATATTCTCCCGAGATACAAGAGAAGCCCTTGGCATCGATTATTCCGAGGTCTAGGATCGTCGCACCTCTTCAGTGGGAACTAGAAAGAGGGGTACGAGAGGCCCTTGTCCATGAGCCCGATCCAGGCGGTGGTCCTGCCGGACGCCTGTACGTTCCTCTCTCTGTTCGGGCCCGCGTCTTGCAGTGGGGTCATGAGTCGCCCTTGACATGCCATCCGGGTAGTGCTCGCACACTGGAATTCCTCCAGCGGCGGTTTTGGTGGCCGTCCATCAAGAAGGACGTGCAGGTCTATGTTGGGGCCTGCCCTGTGTGCAACCAGGGAAAGTCGACACGTCAGCGACCCCAGGGACTGCTCCATCCCTTACCTGTTCCTCGCAGGCCATGGTCACACCTTTCTCTGGATTTTGTTACGGGACTTCCTCCATCCCAGGGCAACACAGTCATCCTAGTGGTTGTTGACCGGTTCTCTAAGGCTGCCCGGTTTATTCCCCTGCCCAAGCTGCCCTCGGCCAAGGAGACTGCTGAGCTCCTCATGAACCATGTCTTCCGGATATTTGGTATTCCCCTGGACGTTGTCTCCGACCGAGGTCCCCAATTCTCGTCCCGGTTTTGGGGGGCCTTCTGCAGGCTTATTGGGGCCACAGCCAGCCTATCGTCTGGGTTCCATCCAGAGTCTAATGGCCAAACGGAACGGATTAATCAGGATCTGGAGACCACCCTGCGGTGTATGGCGGCCAGTAATCCCACGTCTTGGGCCACCTATATCATTTGGGCTGAATATGCCCACAACACCCTCCAGTCCTCAGCCACCGGATTGTCCCCCTTCGAATGCCAGTTCGGATACACCCCTCCATTATTTCCAGAGGAAGAGGCGCAAGTTGGTGTTCCCTCGGCCCAGCGCTTTGTCCAACGCTGTAGGCGGACCTGGAAGAAGGCCAGGCGTACCCTCCTTCGGACCTCCCAGAGATACCAAAGTCAGGCTAATCGCCGCCGCCGGACGGCCCCTAGTTTCCGAGCTGGTCAGAGAGTTTGGTTGGCCACCAGAACCTGCCCCTCCGGGTCGAATCCAAGAAGCTTTCCCAGAAGTACATCGGCCCTTTCCGCATAGCAAGAAAAGTTAACCCTGTTTCTTTTCGTTTGGTTCTCCTCGCTCCCTTAGAATTAACCCCACTTTCCATGTTTCACTACTAAAACCTGTCTTGTCTTCTCCCTTTGCCCCCCACGCAGGCCCCCCGCCACCTCCCAGGATCATTGACGGCCAGCCAGCCTACACAGTGCGCCGGATACTGGACACCCGGAGGTTCCAGAACTCTCTGCAGTATCTGGTGGACTGGGAGGGCTACGGGCCAGAGGGAGCGCTCCTGGGTTCCAGCCAAGGACATCCTGGACCCAGGTTTGATCCGAGAGTTTCGCACCCCTGAGGCCAGGGTGTTCTGGAAGGAACGTCAGGAGTCGTTCCTAGAGGAGGGGGTCCTGTCAGCTTCCTGCCTCCTGTTTGTCTCCGGGCCTCTAGAGGTCATCTGTGTTCCCCTCTGCCTTAGTTCTTCCTCGTGTGTCCTTATTAGCTTTATCCAGGTCACCTGTGCCTTGTTTCCCCTAGAGTATTTTAGCTGTGTTTTTTCCCCTTGTTCCTCACTTGGTTTTTGAGTCCTGGCTATGTGTCTCCTGCTGTGTCCCACAGAGTCTTTCCGAGTAAGCTTTTCTAAGTTATCTTTATTTTGTTTTTCTCCCCTCGTGGAGTTATTTTGTTTTGTCCTCCTGTTTTGTTTACTGTACCTCTGTTAGTATACCTCTTTCTGAGAAGAACTTTTGTTGGATTATTTTTGAAGTGCAAAGAAATACCTTTTTTTATATTAAACCTACTTTGCCTGGAGTATTGCCTTGGGTGTTTCGTTTGGGTCCTACTATACCTCCTCTGTGGCTAAGGGGTAGAACACCCAACTCTCCACATCTGAGACCTGAGTTCAAGCCTAGCTTGTGACAGATACTGCTTTCAAGCAAATTTCTGCAGCATTAGTAAAGATGTGATAAATACATGTTGATGATTTAATTCCTGTGCTGTTTATAACTACCCTGGTAGGTTGACTGATAACCTGAACCAGGTTGCAGGCACTAGTTACAGTTTGAAGCTTTCTCTTGAGTGGGCAGCCTGATGAAAGCCAGTCAATATTTTAATCACCCTATAAAATATACCTCTCTGTTGATATCACATACATTATTAAGCATTTCACACATGTTATCCAGATTCTGACTGTTAGCACTTGGTGGTCTATAGTAGCTTCCCACCAGAATGGGCTTTAGGTGAGGCAGATGAACCTGTTGCCATATTACTTCAACAGTATTTAACATGAGATCCTCTCTAAGCTTTACAGGAATGTGGTTCTGAATATACATGGCCACACCTCCACCTTTTGCATTTCTGTCTTTTCTGTAGATCGTATAACCATTTATTGCTACCATTGTATCATCAAAGGTATTATCTAAGTGAGTTTCAGAGATTGTCAGAATATGAATGTCATCTGTTATTAAAAAATATTTGTTTTCATGAACCTTGTTTCTTAAGCTACATATGTTAACGTGGGCTATTTTTAGCACTTTTCTGGAATGCTTGATTGTTTCTATTGCTTTACTGGGAAGTTTAGCAGAGGTAGACATGCTCAGGTTATTTATGTTAGTGCAGGGTGAGCTGCACACAGTGGACTTCCTGCTAGAGCACACCACCTCAGTGCTAACAGTATATCTCTGGTTCATAGGCACATAATTACTGCATACAATACACTACCAGTCAAATGTTTGGACACACCTACTCATTCAAAGATTGTTCTTTATTTTTACAATGTTTTACATTGTAGAATAATAGTGAAGACATCAAAACTATGAAATAACACATGGAATCATGTAGTAACCAAAGAAGTGTTAAACAAATCAAATTATATTTTATATTTGAGATTCTTCAAATAGCCACCCTTTGCCTTGATGACAGCTTTGCACACTCTTGGCATTCTCTCAACCAGCTTCATGAGGTAGCCACCTGGAAAACATTTCAATTAACAGGTGTGCCTTCTTAAAAGTTAATTTGTGGAATTTCTTTCCTTCTTAATGTTTTTGAGCCAATCAGTTGTGTTGTGACAAGGTAGGGGGTATACAGAAGATAGCCCTATTTGGTAAAAGACCAAGTCCATATTATGGCAAGAACAGCTCAAATAAGCAAAGAGAAATGACAGTCCATCATTACTTTATGACATGAAGGTCAGTCAATACAGAACATTTCAATAACTTTTAAAGTATCTTCAAGTGCAGTGGCAAAATCCATCAAGCGCTATGATGAAACGGGCTCTCATGAGGACCACCACAGGAATGGAAGACCCAGATTTACCTCTGCTGCAGAGAATAAGTTCATTAGAGTTACTAGCCTCAGAAATTGCAGCCCAAATAAATGTTTCACAGAGTTCAAGTCACAGACACATCTCAACATCAACTGTTCAAAGGGGACTGTGTGAATCAGGCCTTCATGGTCGAATTGCTGCAAAGAAACCACTACTAAAGGACACCAGTAAGAAGAAGAGACCTGCTTGGGCCAAGAAACACGAGCAATGGACTTTAGACCGGAGGAAATTTGTCCTTTGGTCTGGAGTCCAAATTGGAGAGTTTTGGTTCCAACCGCTGTGTTTTTGTGAGATGCGGTGTGGGGGAATGGATGATCTCCACGTGTAGTTCCCACCATAAAGCATGGAGGAGGAGGTGTTATGGTGTGGGGGTGCTTTGCTGGTGACACTGTCTGTGATTTATTTAGAATTTAAGGCACACTTAACCAGCATGGCCACCACAGCATTCTGCAGCGATACGCCATCCCATCTGGTTTGGGCTTAGTGGGACTATCATTTGTTTTTCAACAGGACAATGACCCAACACCTCCAGACTGTGTAAGGGCTATTTTACCAAGAAGGAGAGTGATGGAGTGCTGCATCAGATGACCTGGCCTCCACAATCCCTCGACCTCAACCCAATTGAGATGGTTTGGGATGAGTCGGACGGCAGAGTGAAGGAAAAGCAGCCAACAAGTGCTCAGCATATGTGGGAACTCCTTCAAGACTGTTGGAAAAGCATTCCAGGTGAAGCTGGTTGAGAGTGTGCAAAGCTGTCATCAAGACAAAAGATGGCTATTTGTAGAATCTCTAATATAAAATACATTTTTATTTGTTTAACACTTTTTTGGTTACTATATGATTCCATATGTGTTATTTCATAGTTTTGATGTCTTCTCTATTATTCTACAATGTTGAAAATAATAAAAATAAAGAAAAACCCTTGAATGAGTAGGTGTGTCCAAACTTTTGACTGGTACTGTAGCTGTAGGATCAGCAGAGGCATTCAGGGCAGTAAGAGGGCCATAAATTAGGTTACTTACGTTGTGTCTTCCAGCGCCCCTGGGATAATGTACATTTGCTGAAGCATTATGACAACTCAGCGACACAATGGTAGGGATTAAATTAGCTGGGCTTGGGTCATTGATAAGTCATTGTCTCAACGCAGCCTTATAATGCTGTGAAAGGATCCAGTAACCCAAATGATTTGGCTGGATCCCATCCTCCTTATAATACGAGCTTTGTTTCCAGAAGGTATCAAAATTGTCAATAAATGTTACACCCACAGAGCTGCAATAGTCTTGTAGCCAGTTACGGAGGGCTAAAAGTCTGCTGAACCATTCAATGCCACAATTTAGGGAGGGCAGAGGGCCAGATATTATGGGGCGTTTGTTGGTGTCAAGTAGTGACAAAATCAGTTCTTTAAAATCCATCTTCAGCTGTTCTGAGCTGCTGTTATGTGTTGTTTAATAAGGATTAATGATGTGAAGATTCAGAAGCAGAAGCTGTTGACATGGTGCAGTAAAGTCTATAAATAATACAGCATTAATATGGATGTCAATATTGACATAGCAGATGTAGATAAACTGATCCTATATTTGCCATGACATTAACATAATCCCTGTATACATTCTACACAAATGATCTGATTTATTATGACTGTTGGAACAGAAGTCAAATAGAATGTAATTTCAAATGCTAACATAATGACATTTTCTCTGTAATGAACATAGTACTAATGTGTATCACAAATGTCAACATAATCCCAGAATACATTTGTCACACTTGATATGATTTCTTAACATGGAAATGACTCAAGCAACAGAAGTCATTACATAATGCTAAATAATAATATCCGCTCCATAATGATACTGTAATGAGTGTATCACACAACCAAATGTTGTGTGTGGATTTTCATGGATGTGTGTGCACGTGTGTGTATACATGCGCATGTTCAAGCTATGCTTGTGGGTGTGTGCTCTGTTTACATACTTGTGTGTATTGACCATGTGTTGCTTCTTTTATGTCTGTGAGCTGTGTGCAACGGTGTATTGAACTGTGTGTTGTCAGTAATACCAGCCACAGGGGAGGTCAGGGGTTAGTAGTGTTTGTGTTTTAGTGTCAGTGGAGTGTGCTGCAGGGGGAGATTTATGATGTGACTGTCTGGGAGACTGCAGAGTGGAGGATAATGAAGATAGATCAGAGTCCTATCTCTCTCTCTCCTCTAACCCTCTCTCTACCGCTTTCTCCCTCTCCTTCTCTCTCTCCCCCTCCCTGCTTCTCTCTCTCTTTCTCTCTCCCTCTCGCCACCCTCTCTCTCACCCCAGCCTCTCTCTCTCTCTCTTGCTCTCTCACCAACCACCTCTCTCTCTCCTTCTCTCTTTCACCCCAGCCCCCCTCTCTCTCTCACTCCCTCTCTCTCTTCGCTCAGACCCTCTCTCTCTCACCCCAGCCCCCCTCTCTCTCTCTCTCTCTCTCTCTCTCTCTCTCTCTCTCTCTCTCTCTCTCTCTCTCTCACCAAAGCCCCTCTCTTTCTCTCATCCCATCTCTCTCTCTCCCTCTCTCTCTCCGCTCAGCCCCCTCTCTCTCTCTCTCTCTCTCTCTCTCTCTCACCAACCACCTCTCTCTCCCTCTCTCTCTTACCCCAGCCCCTCTCTCTCACCCCCCACCTCTCCCTCTCTCCCTCTTTCTCTCACCCCAGCCCCTCTCTCTCTCTCTCTCTCTCTCTCCATCTCTCTCACCCCCCACCTTTCTTTCTCCCTGTCTCTCTTCTTGTGTAAAGCAGTAATGCTTCATGTAACAGTACTATGGTATTGCCTCTCTGTGACTGTGTTGGTATATTTTTTGAAGATATTCATGAAAACCTTGTAATCCAGTGTGTGTCTGTTTCTACTTATTTGCATTCTGAGAAACCATAGAAGTGTATAAGCCTGGGTCTGGCAGAGGAGAAGAAGAGGGAAGGGGGAGGGGGAGGGAGGAGGGGAATCAGGGAGCGAGGGAGGGGTTGAGTGGGAGAGAGAGATGGAGGGAGAGAAAGAGGGAGGGGCGGGGAGAGAGAGAGACGGAGGTAGAAAGAGAGTGAGGGAGGAAGGGAGGGAGATACAGGGAGAGCGGTTTAGAGAGAGAGAGAGAGAGATAGAGCCAGCGGAATAGAAAGTGAGAGGGAGGGAGAAGGAGGGGTTGAGTAGTGGAGGGGGTTAGAGGGAGGGGGAGAGAGGGGGCTGGTGCAGAGTGAAAAGGGGAGTGAGAGAGAGAGGGAGGGAGTGGTAGAGTGGAAGGAGGGGTAGAGTGGAAGGAGGGAGTGAGGGGTTGAGTGGAGTAGAGGGGAGAGAAGGACGAGAGAGAGAGAGAGAGAGAGACAGAGAGAGAGAGAGAGAGAGAGACACAGAGAGAGAGAGAGAGAGAGAGAGAGAGAGAGAGAGAAGGGAGGGTGAGAGAATGAGAGAGTGAGCTGGTGGCAGGTTTTAATCAGCTACAAGATGCCTATAATGAGATCACTATTTCCCTGCATTCAGATTGATGTCATGTGAAGTTTGGTGCCTTGGGGATGCAAGGCAGCCACGTGCACACACACACGTACACGCAGACACAAAGACGCAGTCACGCATGCAGACACACACTCATAAATATACACTTACCTACTCACTCACTTACACATAGTCCGTTTTTAGTTAGCGAGTTAAATACACATCCTGTGAAATGAAGGAGCTCATTCATTCAGCCTGCTGGCAAAACTCACACATTTATACTCCAAATGCCATTAAGGAAAAACATACAGTTGAAGTCGCAAGTTTACATACACTTAGGTTGGAGTCATTAAAACTCGTTTTTCAACCACTCCACAAATGTCTTGTTAACAAACTATGGTTTGGGAAGTCGGTTAGGACATCTACTTTGTGCATGAATTTTTCCAACAATTGTTTACAGACAGATTATTTCA
>NC_059215.1:17596213-17726213 GCF_020615455.1 Coregonus clupeaformis | reverse complement strand
AGGTGTATATGTTGGCAGCGACTTCTGTTCTGTTCAGTGCCCAAACAGCGAGAGCACCCTGTAATTATCTGCATGCCCTGCCATAACATGTTCTCATCATGACATGTGCATGAGTCGGCCAACACACACTTCATAATTTGACGCACTTCGAATCTGACACCAAATTTATCCTGGCAGGGAATGATTTACATAAGAGCGGAGATTGCTATATTTCCTGGCAGTACACCAGTAGGCTTCTCACACCTATTTTACGCATGGATGGTAAAATGGTAGGTAGGATAGTAGCGCAGATTAAGGTAGTTTGACAAATAACAATAAACACAGTTACAACAAGTCTTCATGTAAGGTTGCTTAAGAAAGACAAACAAATTAACAATGTTTTTATGCAACATCATCCTCATCATCATCAACATCATCAAGTAGGCTTATAGACCTAGGTGTAATATCATGGTAGCCTACTGCTCAATCCTAATAGTACAAATCACTGCAAATAAAAACATCAGAATTGAGCTGCCTTTGTAAACGCAGCCTTTGAGTTCAGATTAATCTAAAGAACTCAAAGGCTGCGTTTACACATGCAGCTCAATTCTGATCTTTTTTCCTCACTAATTGGTCTTCTACCAATCACATCAGATCTTTTTAGAGCTGATCTGATTAGCCAAAAGACCAATTTGTGAAACATTTGTGAAGAATTGGGCTGGCTGTGTAAATGTAAACACAGCCAAAGTTATCTGATCAATTAGGTCTACCTTCATTATCTGCACAATGGGCCATCTCGACCATCATCCCAAAGAGAGGGGGCTCGTTTGAGTGGTAAGGCTGAAGCAATCGACTGCAGACGAAAGTTGAGGAGTGAAGTCGGGGGAGGTGCATCTGCAACAGCCAAAAGTCGGACACCAATGTGGTTTTCCAACAGCAAGGCTCAAAGCAACATGGCAGGGTTTCCATTGTTTATAAAAGTGTTTTATTTGTAATGAAATAAACATGTATCCAACCCCCATATCACACACTCACAACCTGTTAATATATGTGTGTACATGGTACTATCAATTCAATTGTTGAGAGAGACTGAAATGTCACATTAACTTGTACATTGAAGTCTATCAATGTACAAATTACCTGTTTCAGTCTTGTCTTTGGTCACGCTGGCGTTGGTCAAACAAAAACACCCTAATGATTGGTAGACAATAGAGCCTTGCACAATGCAGTTGATGATGAGCAGCTGCAGAAACGTGCAGTCAACTGCAATCAAACTTCATGACCTTTGACTGCAGTTGTCATGTATGTGCAAGTCGGACAATTTTGATCCCAATAATGCAACACACTTTGGAAGGCGACTTGACAAAAGTGATCCGCTTGAACTCGCCCAAACACTTCAGAAAGCTGCAAGTGTGGGGGAGTTGAGGCTACAAAATGGGTTTGCTGGCGTTGTAGCTCTTCCTAGTGACAAAAGAATGAACTGCAATTGAATGTTACTGAGGGGATGTGAATAATCCTGCCACAGTAAAATACTGTATGCTGAAATGACATAGCCTACATTTCCTCCACAAAATCAAACACTCACACACACACACAAACTTAGGACAAAATGTATCACTTGTTTGTTTATACTTTCCTAAGACACATGATCTGAATGTCCGGCCATCAACTCCAAGCAGCACCGGCAGCTACTAACAACTTTCGGACCAGTCACGGTGTGCGCCGCCCATTGTGCATGTGCCTCACCCGCCCACCTCTCGTTATCGCACGCTCAGTATTATGGTATGTATAAAATGTACAGTATGTCAGTAGGGCAGCGCACGCCCCGGCACATGCAGAGTGCACATGCACCGTGGCTTTACTAAACGCGTAGCACGGTCACATAAGCGCATCAAATCTCCCCTCGGCTCTAGATACCGGCCAATGAGAACCCACTAAAGAGTAAAAGGAAGGAGGGAGAGACTGAAAGGAGAGTTCACATGGGACATATAGTGAGATGAGACACAACAGAAGTTGACAGAGGACACAGAAGCGAGTCACATTTTTTAAGCCACCTGAAAACGTGATTGATGTGGAAGTGTGTGTGTATTAGTGGGTGTGTATGTCTAGCCTGGTTTACGGTTCAGTTCATTCTCGGAGATGCTGATGGAGCTGTGAATTGTTGGGTTTTTGGAAAGCACTTGTTCTCTGCTCACATCCGCTGAACCAAGCAACTCACTAGCACAGTTATTCGGAGTTCAGAACGGATCCAGGTAGCATCCAAGAATAATCTCTCCTGCACACCTGAGACAGTTGGACATAACTGTTCTGCATCGCATACAGCTGTACATAACTGTGCTTACAGTATACTACGGAGTTTTCTGTCGTTGACAGATCAATACGATTGTCTTCAATCGTGCGCTCGTTCCATGGGTCAGGTATTTTACGCACAGGTAGTTCTCGACTCTCACCTGTCTCCAGTTTAGTATTGATCCTGCATATTGACATTCAGAAGCATCTGTATATTGACAAGTCGATCATCATTCATCACAGCAAACAAGACACATCAAGAAACATGGACAGTCCCGGTGGTAAGTACTATGATTGTGAAGTTATGTTTTGTTATTTCCATTGATTGCTAATTTTCATATTATATTTTGTTATTGCATACATTTTATATATCAGTTGCATAGCAATACTATTTTTCTAGCTCAATATTGAATTTGGCATTGGAATTATACATTTTGAGTTGAGAATAGTGAAGGTTTTTTAATGAATTTAAAGATTATTTACCATGTTTTATTGTGTTGGTTTCTCTTTGCAGTCGTGCATAATTGTGCGTAAAATACGTTCCCAAATGTCCTGCATGATGAGGTTTTACATTGAAAGTGTCTCTTCATGTTAGAAAGGGGATCGAGTTAATAAGATTTGAAACAATGTTATAAGGCTAGTACTGTATGTCCACGTCTATATGTTTAGGAAGTTGAGAGATGGAGATAAGAACAATTCAACTTTATAACAGGATCATCATGCTTTTTGTGCATTATCCTCCCATGTGTGAACTTGGAAAATGCAATGAATCCTGATTGATATACAGTGAGGGAAAAAAGTATTTGATCCCCTGCTGATTTTGTACGTTTGCCCACTGACAAAGAAATGATCAGTCTATAATTTTAATGGTAGGTTTATTTGAACAGTGAGAGACAGAATAACAACAAAAAAAAACAGAAAAACGCATGTCAAAAATGTTATAAATGGATTTGTATTTTAATAAGGGAAATAAGTATTTGACCCCCTCTCAATCAGAAAGATTTCTGGCTCCCAGGTGTCTTTTATACAGGTAATGAGCTGAGATTAGGAGCACACTCTTAAAGGGAGTGCTCCTAATCTCAGTTTGTTACCTGTATAAAAGACACCTGTCCACAGAAGCAATCAATCAATCAGATTCCAAACTCTCCACTATGACCAAGACCAAAGAGCTCTCCAAGGATGTCAGGGACAAGATTGTAGACCTACACAAGGCTGGAATGGGCTACAAGACCATCGCCAAGCGGCTTGGTGAAAAGGTGACAAAAGTTGGTGCGATTATTCGCAAATGGAAGAAACACAAAATAACTGTCAATCTCCCTCGGCCTGGGGCTCCATGCAAGATCTCACCTCATGGAGTTGCAATGATCATGAGAACGGTGAGGAATCAGCCCAGAACTACACGGGAGGATCTTGTCAATGATCTCAAGGCAGCTGGGACCATAGTCAGTTGGTAGAGCATGGCGTTTGCAACGCCAGGGTTGTGGGTTCGATTCCCACGGGGGGCCAGTATATAAAAATAAAATAATGTATGCACTCACTAACTGTAAGTCGCTCTGGATAAGAGCGTCTGCTAAATGACTAAAATGTTTTTTTTTAAATGTAACACACTACGCCGTGAAGGACTGAAATCCTGCAACGCCCGCAAGGTCCCCCTGCTCAAGAAAGCACATATACAGTGCCGTCTGAAGTTTGCCAATGAACATCTGAATGATTCAGAGGAGAACTGGGTGAAAGTGTTATGGTCAGATGAGACCAAAATCGAGCTCTTTGGCATCAACTCAACTCGCCGTGTTTGGAGGAGCAGGAATGCTGCCTATGACCCCAAGAACACCATCCCCACCATCAAACATGGAGGTGGAAACATTATGCTTTGGGGGTGTTTTTCTGCTAAGGGGACAGGACAACTTCACTGCATCAAAGGGACGATGGACGGGGCCATGTACCGTCAAATCTTGGGTGAGAACCTCCTTCCCCCAGCCAGGGCATTGAAAATGGGTCATGGATGGGTATTCCAGCATGACAATGACCCAAAACACACGGCCAAGGCAACAAAGGAGTGGCTCAATAAGAAGCACATTAAGGTCCTGGAGTGGCCTAGCCAGTATCCAGACCTTAATCCCATAGAAAATCTGTGGAGGGAGCTGAAGGTTCGAGTTGCCAAACGTCAGCCTCGAAACCTTAATGACTTGGAGAAGATCTGCAAAGAGGAGTGGAACAAAATCCCTCTTGAGATGTGTGCAAACCTGGTGGCCAACTACAAGAAACGTCTGACCTCTGTGATAGTCAACAAGGGTTTTTCCACCAAGTACTAAATCATGTTTTGCAGAGGGGTCAAATACTTATTTCCCTCATTAAAATGCAAATCAATTTATAACATTTTTGACATGTGTTTTTCTGGATTTTTTTGTTGTTATTCTGTCTCTCACTGTTCAAATAAACCTACCACTAAAATTATAGACTGATAATGTCTTTGTCAGTGGGCAAACGTACAAAATCAGCAGGGGATCAAATTTCTGAAACAGTTGTAATGTCCAACAAGTGGATATTTTCTTTCAAGCATACAAAGGTGTACTCCAAAAACTGCTAAAAAGATTGACGATGATATGTGACAGTGCTTGAAGTTCACGCAACTTCCCACATAAAAAACTACTACAGTTTACTATACAATACTACAATACTTACTATAGAATTATGTAGTAAACTGTAGTATATTGTCGAATCCTATACTACAGACTGTAGTATCCCTCGATCATGTGTAGTACTTACTATATAATTTTGTACTACAGGTCGCAAAAACACTACAGTAAATACTACAGTAATGTCGGCAAAAACTCTACAGTCTGCAAAAATACTACAGTAATTAGTATAGTATATTATACTACAGTATTCAATTTGCATATGCCCATTCCCCTCCTCCATATCCCAGTTTGTACCACCCATAAGTGTGAAATCTACATACCAAGTATATATAAAAATATATACAGTACCAGTCAAATGTTTGGACACACCTGCTCATTCAAGGGTATTTCTTTATTTTTACAATGTTCTACATTGTAGAATAATAGTGAAGACATCAAAACTATGAAATAACACATATGGAATCATGTAGTAACTCAAAAAAGTGGTAAACAAATAAAAATATATTTGAGATTTGAGATTCTTCAAAGTAGCCACCCTTTGCCTTGATGACAGCTTTGCACACACGTGGCATTCTGTTAACCAGCTTCACCTGGAATGCTTTTCCAACAGTCTTGAAGGAGTTCCCACATCTGCTGAGCACTTGTTGGCTGCTTTTCCTTCACTCTGCCGTCCAACTCATCCCAAACCATCTCAATTGGGTTGAGGTCATCTGATGCAGCACTCCATCACTCTCCTTCTTGGCCAAATAGCCCTTACACAGCCTGGAGGTGTGTTGGGTCATTGTCCTGTTGAAAAACAAATGATAGTCCCACTAAGCGCAAACCAGATGGGATGGCATATCGCTGCAGAATGCTGTGGTAGACATGCTGTTTAAGTGGGCCTTGAATTCTAAATAAATCACAGACATTGTCACCAGCAAAGCACCCCCACACCATCACACCTCCTCCTCCATGCTTCACGGTGGGAACCACACATGCAGAGATCATCCGTTCACCTGCTCTGCGTCTCACAAAGACACGGCGGTTGGAACCAGAAATCTCAAATTTGGACTCATCAGACCAAAGGACAGATTTCCACCAGTCTAATGTCCATTGCTCATGTTTCTTGGCCCAAGCAAGTCTCTTCTTCTTATTGGTGTCCTTTAGTAGTGGTTTCTTTGCAGCAATTCGACCATGAAGGCCTGATTCACGCAGTCTCCTCTGAACAGTTGATGTTGAGATGTGTCTGTTACTTGAACTCTGTGAAGCATTTATTTGGGCTGCAATCTGAGCTGCAGTTAACTCTATTGGACTTATCCTCTGCAGCAGAGGTAACTCTGGGTCTTCCTTTCCTGTGGCGGTCCTCATGAGAGCCAGTTTCATCATAGCGCTTGATGGTTTTTGCGACTGCACTTGAAGAAACTTTCAAAGTTCTTGAAATTCTCCGGATTGACTGACCTTCATGTCTTAAAGTAATGATGGACTGTCGTTTCTCTTTGCTTATTTGAGCTGTTCTTGCCATAATATGGACTTGATCTTTTACCGAATAGGGCTATCTTCTGTATACCACCCCTACCTTGTCACAACACAACTGATTGGCTCAAAGAAGGAAAGAAATTCCACAAATTAAGAAGGAAAGAAATTCTCCAAATTAACTTTTAACAAGGCACACCTGTTAATTGAAATGCATTCCAGGTGACTACCTCATGAAGCTGGTTGAGAGAATGCCAAGAGTGTGCAAAGCTGTCATCAAGGCAAAGGGTGGCTACTTTGAAGAATCTCAAATATTACATATATTTTGATTTGTTTAACACTTTTTTGGTTACTACAAAATTCCATATTTGTTATTTCATAGTTTTGATGTCTTCACTATTATTATACAATGTAGAAAATAGTAAAAATAAAGAAAAACCCTTGAATTAGTAGGTGTGTCCAAACTTTTGACTGGTAGTGTATATAGAAAAGAGCAGAAGCTCTGAACTATCCGCTCAGTCCTACCTACCTATCGATGAGAAAATTGCTAAATGTGCTCTTTGAGTATTTTGTCCAGTAGGTTTCCTCCAGAAAATGCCTCACTGCTATATCAAAGATAATAAAATAAAAGCACTATAGTAAATACTACAGTAATGTCTGCAAAAACACCACAAAAAGGGTTCTACATGGAACCAAAAAGGGTTCTGCTATGGGGACAGCCGAAGAACCCTTTTGGACCCCATTTTTCTAAGAGTGTAGTATTTATACCATAGTATACTATAGTATTTTTCCATATGGGTTGGAGACACTTCCTGTTTTTCCTCATGAAAACAAAACTCACATGGAGCGAGCTGTAATTGGTTCCAATGCATTCTATGCTTATTGCCAACAGTAGGCAGGCTACTTTGTTTTCGTGTGTATCTATAAGTAAATGATTCTCTACCACCCAGTTGGCATTGAGATAGTAAAAGTGCTGTGATTACTATATTAATAATTAGGTGGGTGCTTATGTTTGTCCTATTTCACACATGTACAAGTGTGTATTATACACATGTGAATTGGAAATGTGTTTTTAGCATATCTCACTCCCCCTAAGACACCCTCAGAGAGTGGGGTCACGGCCAGGGATCAGCCATTATTGACGGCGACCCTGGAGCAATTAGGGTTAAGTTTCTTGCTCAAGGGCTCACCTAGTCAGCTCAGGGATTTGAACCAGCAACCTTTAGGTTATTGGTCCAACGCTATTAACCTCTAGGCTACCTGCCGCCCTTGGAGGCTGGGGCAATGATATGGGTTGATAACGCAAAGTTTATGGCTATGGGAAGCTATAGAGTTATGCATGGAGCATTGGGCGGTGTTTCCACGAGATTAGCGAAAGTACACCTGGCATCATAATATTTGTTTACGGATTCCACTTCCACTCCCGGCTGTTGAGTGGTGATTCATTTACTAACTCTGCAGTCACGTTTCAGTCCAGGTGATGGAAACGACTGTGGCAAATGGCTTGGGTCAAGGCGCCCACGCCCTTCTCCATGTTCCATGACTTCCACAGATTCCATGTCAGTTATTACCTGTAGAGGACAAAACTTGGAGCTTTTCAGACCTCTGCATACTACACTAAACTCACTCAGTCATTTATTTGTCAAACTGATATATATAAAAAAAGTTTTTAATCACTTATTCATCATCTACTTTATTGGCCTTAGATATTTTGTATGGGCTATTCAGGTAGGCTAAATACTGTATACATTTTGCGGTGTTTGCATGATGTCAATAAGGGGGTTAAAAGGTCACTGGTGCAGTAATGTGGGATATCTGAGCCCCATGCCACAGCATTCTTTACTCCTGCTATCTGCCTGCAACTTGGAGGCTGTTTTGAATGGTGGCTCTCTGTATTTCTTCATTGAGAAGGTCATCCAACTTGACCCTATGAATGCATGGCTCAGTTAACCTACAGATGGAGCCCCTGTTTGGCCTTGATATTTATTGGTCTCAGAGGGAGAGATACAGTACATGTATTCTTGATTTATCCTATCAAACCAAGCAGAAGTAAACAAGATCAGATGTAATCCATATACATCCTAATCTAAATAACACAAGATGTAATCTGATACAAGATCAAATGTAATCAAGAACAAGTAGTTCAACTGATTGGGTAATATTAAGAGTGAGGCTACTTTCCCCTAGAGAGCTCAACTGGTTTAACCCAGAGCCCCATATTCACCTGCTGCCCAATTAGGTAAGCCTCACAGAGCAATGCAATGGGTGATGGCATTTAACTGAGAAGCCTGCTCACACACACACACACTTTGGGAACCATGCCAATCAGGTCAGGTGTTGGCACAATATGGGTGCTGTGAACTACATCTACACGTGGCCACTACCCACAGGATGTCTAATCAGATCATCTAACCTATTGTCAGAACTGTAATCCAGATTTGCTATGTGGTCAATATTGGCCACTGGCTCTATGATTGATCGCGTGCGGTGTGTGGGGGTCAATGTAGTTCGCGCGAATGATTCTGGCGCGCATTCAGAACATCCCAACCAACCCTACATCCTGCTCTATTTAATTTTCCTCTAAAATTATAACAGAGGCTATAAAGCGCGGGTGGTGATGATAAATTCTGACTGGTTGTGATATCTTCATGCAGCGCGAGTCTTTCCACTGAATGCACTCCTCTCATTCTCGAATCGTCCTCACGTGGGTTCACTTTCTAAGCCGCGTGCGGCGCGTGATTTCACAGGCGCGTACAGTACTCTCTCTCTCCATCTCTTTTTTTTTTCTCTCACTGTCTTCTCTTCGCTCTCTCTCTCTCTCTCCCGGGCACTTCTGTTGTGATGCTGCCTCCGGTGGTGGAAAGGGGGAGGTTAGGTTGGACAGTGGGGTCAGCGATTTCATGCATTAACTTTATCTCTAGTCACGTTGTCCCGCCTCATGCACGGTTTATTATATTCAAATGCATTAGTCCTCTATCCTATATCACAAGTCCCTTGCATCAACATCCGTGGCGTCAGTTCATCTAAACCTAGGGTATGGCAAAGTGGGGTGGGGTGGGGTGTGTGATTGACCCCAGGTATTAATTATCACCGCAATATATATTAGGTTTAAAGATGTGTGTAACGGCGTGTACAACGTCAACCACTACTCAACCTCATCATAAATTGACTCATTTACTTGTGGAACGACGTATACAGTGCTACATTAAATAAATGCATAATACGTGCTATCAAGTCACAACACGGCCGACTTCAAATAATGACATCAATGTGAAAGTAACCGGTGCATAAAACAGCTGACCGCGAATGCAAACTATGCCATATAAATCCTATACATGCTTACAAATAAAAAGCATAGCCTACATCAAAACCTACAGTGTCACTGTCTCCTGCGCTTCCCATCAACATTGCCTCGTGCACTTCCCACACATTTATGCATTTGCCTGTCTGCATTATTCGCCAGGGAAGATAAACATACTGCGAATATTGAAGCAATGTATCAACATGGTGGCTGTGAAAATATTGAAACATTGTATCAACGAACGAGGCAGCTTGGAGAATATTGAAAAATGTTGTATCAACAAGGCAGCGACGAGAATAGTGATGGTAACATAGCAGCCAGCGAGGGGGTGGCTCGCGCATTTTCCCCCGGGCCAGCTTGTCTCTGTCTGATATTATTGTGTTGTTTACGCATCTGGGTGATTATTATATTTAAAAAACAGCCCTACATCCACACTATAGTTAAATAACTTAGACATATTTAATGACTTTTTAGCAACAAGATTGATCCGTAAGAATATCTCATTTTAATTGAGGAAGATGGACAAGCAAGTCTGATAAGAGTGAGAGGTGGAAATGCAACATACCAGAGGAAATTAGGCTACAGGTAGGGATTAGGGATGCAGGCAGAGAATGATGAGGAAGTAAGCCTACAGCAAGAAGTTCAAAAAAGTTAGCCCAACTACGTCATCATTAATGATTTGCATTATCTCAATTATCATTCTGTCACTGCATGACAATGTACATTTGCTAATGCCTACAATTGTTATTGCCTTTGAAGCCAAAAACAGGACATTTGGGGGAAATGCTCTAAATAGCAAGTTGTTCCGTTGTGTTTATTTTCATACCATTACATGAATTGCACAAATCTACTGGGCGAATGAATGAAAATATTAATTAGACCTACAGCTATCAACGCCTGTATTTTAATAGCAATAACATAGCTTTTGGTTTCGAATGGTCACCAAAAGGAGGGCTCCCCCACCTCCCATTTCCAAATTCAATTAATTTATAACAAATTAATTGCTATCAGATAACAACAAGGTTTAGAAGGCCGAGTTCAAATGCCGACGTCAAATTCAAAGCAATTGGCGCACTCCCTAAACGGCTGACTGGCAAAGCAAATTGCCACTGTCTGCGCTCTGCTTTCTACAAGTGAGAGAAAAGGGTGCAAACTGGCTGCTGCTCTGGTCAGCCAATCACAGTCGTTTCATTTTAATCGGGATTGGAACGATTTCAGGCTACTTTGTTTTTGCCTACTTAACATTTTTGGTCTTGAGCTATGGCGACTGCCATACCCAACTGACGCCCCTGATCAACATCTCTCCCAAACTGAAGGTTCAGCACACATCCACTAGACCAGGGGTGTCAAACGTCCGGCCCGCGGGCCGGATCAGGCCCGCAAACGGGTTTAATCCGGCCCGCGAGATGATAAAAAAAATAAAATAAAAATAATAATAATTGTAAAGTATAAAAATGCGCTGCAATTTTTCAATAAAATAAACTGCTGTTCCAATTGCGTCCACTGGATGGCGCAATAGCAATTGTGTTAAGCAAGCAAACTGTTTATACCGGGGCAGAGCAAGTAGGTCAAGCACGTGCAGCCAATGAGCTACTTTGTTTTGCCCGCGATATTTATTACGGCTTCTACTTTTAACATTATGTGCTTTGGCACCCTCATTGCCCCAATATGTCTCTGTCAAAAAAGAGAAAAGTGGACGCAGAGTGCAGAGTGTTCCAAGAAAAATGGTCATCCTATTTATTCACGGAATTGAATGGGAAAGCTGTATGTTTGGTGTGTTCAGAGCATGTTGCAGTGCTGAAAGAATATAACCTTCGCCGCCACTATGTGAGTCTTCATGCCGACAAATATGACAACTTTCAAGGACAGCGGAGATGAGAGAAGGTGAATGAACTGTTGGCGGGTCTGAAGAAACAGCAGTCTGTGTTTACTCACAGCCGAGACATCAGTGACGCTGCAGTGAAAGCTAGCTACCTCATTGCTAATGAAATCGCAGTGGCTTCAAAACCATTTAGTGAGGGTGAATTTGTAAAAACATGCATGATGAAGGCAGCGGAGATTGTGTGCCCTGAAAAGCGGCAGGCTTTTGCAAATATCAGCCTGACAAGAAACACAGTTGCAGACAGGATTTCCGATCTTTCAGTGGATTTGGACAGCCAGTTGAAGCAAAAAGTAAAGTCATTTATTTCGTTTCGGTTGCAATTGATGAAAGCACGGACATTACAGATGTTGCACAACTGGCCATTTTCATCCGCGGAGTTGATGACACATTGACCGTCACCGAGGAGTTCGTGGAGTTGGTGCCGGTGACAGATACAATGACAGCAGCTGATATTTTTACCGCACTCGCCGGCGCGCGATGGACAGGGTCGGAGTGGACTGGTCCCGCCGCTGTCAGCCTGGCTACAGATGGTGCGCCCTCAATGATCGGGAAAAAAGCAGGCGTTGTGACAAAGTTCAGAGAGAAAGTGCAATCTGCAAATGGAGGACGTGATTTTTTGACTTTTCACTGTATTTGCACCAGGAGGCTTTGTGTTGCAAGTCATTAAAGATGGATAACGTCATGAAGGTGGTCATCCAAACTGTTAATTTCATCCGATCCAGAAGCCTGAATCACCGTCAGTTTGACAGCCTTCTCAGAGAGAAAGACCACATCTATGGCCTGCCATACCACACTGAGGTAAGATGGTTAAGCCGAGGTGCTGTGCTGAGGCGTTTCTTTGATTTACGAGAAGAAATTGAACAGTTCATGGAAGAAAAGGGCAAACCAGTGTTAGAATTTCATTCCGCAGAATGGATGCAGGACCTTGCATTTATGGTGGATGTTACAGAGCACCTGAATAACTTGAACAAACAGCTGCAAGGGCGCAACAAAGTTGTCACGCAGTATTATGACAGCATACGTTCTTTCAAGTTGAAGCTGTCATTGTGGGAGACGCAACTTGCCGGTGGTGATGCAGCTCACTTCCCCTGTCTGAAAAATGTGTGCGCGACCCAACATGTGGCAGACATGAAGCGGTTCAAAGATAAAATAACGGGACTGTTACGGGAGTTTGAGCAACGCTTTCAGATTTATGTTTATATGTTTTTATGTTGATGTGCTATTGTTTTTAATTGATTTTATTTTATTTGTATATTTAACCTATTCTTGACTCTGTGGTTCTTGCACTTGTTTGGGGAACAGGATTTCATTATTTTTATCTACATTTCTGCCTGAGAAATGACACCCTGATATAGTTCTGTGATCTGTGAAACAGTTCTGTTAATCACTGAGGCATTGTGTGTTTGTGTGTTCTTTTTCTTTTTCTTTTTCAAATAAACTTGACGTGTTTTATGATTAATAGTGATGTTGTGCTTGTACTATTTTGGACACACTGTCCTCAGGCTCCAGCTTTATGTTGTATGTTGATCGTATTAAAACAAAGAAAACAATCTGAAGTTGTTGTTTTTAAGTTATATATACCATGATTTTTCCGGTCCGGCCCACTTAGGAATAGATTTTCCTCCATGTGGCCCCTGAGCTAAAATGAGTTTGACACCCCTGCACTAGACTAAAGTGTGCTATGTACAGCTGGAACGTGACAGCCCTCCCTGTCAGTAGGCTATTTGTAGCCTGCAAAATCATTCGATCCTCTGTAGGCCTCGGAGTGATGCTAAAACTGCTATAGGACAACCTGTGACATCCTGCATTCTTGGTAATGCAGTGTGATGGAGATAATCTATTATAATCCTCAAATGATGCATCATGCATTTAGCCTACATGGATATATGGTGGCTGCCAAATAGTGCCATTTGTGTCATTCTTCTTTATAATGCAACCTATGTAGTTGAATAGAGTAGACTTTTGAATATACTTGCAATATAAATATACATACAATCCATAACATAATATAAATTCAACTCCTTCTATTCACCCCCAGTGAGGCCCCTCCAATTAATCCAATCAAATTGTATTTGTCACATGCTTCATAAACAACAGGTGTAGACTAACAGTGTACAGTGAAAATGTTACTTACAGGTCATTTTCCAACAATGCAGAGTTAAAGATAAAGTTGTTTTTTTTAATTTAAAAAATAGTAATGTGACGAGGAATAAATACACTGTGAGTAACGAATAACAATAATGAGTAAAAATAACATGGCTATATACAGGGAGTACCGGTACTGAGTCGATGTGCAGGGGTACAAGGTAATTGAGGTAACTATTGATGTAATACCTATGTACATATACATATATACAGTGAGGGAAAAAAGTATTTGATCCCCTGCTGATTTTGTACGTTTGTCCACTGACAAAGACATGATCAGTCTATAATTTTAATGGTAGGTTTATTTGAACAGTGAGAAACAGAATAACAACCACAAAATCCAGAAAAACGCATGTCAAAAATGTTATAAATTGATTTGCATTTTAATGAGGGAAATACATATTTGACCCCCTCTCAATCAGAAAGATTTCTGGCTCCCAGGTGTCTTTTATACAGGTAACGAGCTGAGATTAGGAGCACACTCTTAAAGCACACTCTTAAATTATAGACTGATCATTTCTTTGTCAGTGGGCAAACGTACAAAATCAGCAGGGGATCAAATACTTTTTTCCCTCACTGTATATAGGTAGAGGTGACTAGGCAACAGGATAGATAATAGACAGTAGCAGCAGCGTATGTGGTGAGTGTGAAAGTGTGTGAGTGTGTTTGTGGCATCAGTATGCATGTGTGCGCGTGTCATGTGTGTGGTTATAGGCTTGCTGCAGCATCTATGTCAGCCACGGAGCGCACATCCAAATACCATTGCACCTTGTTACTGAGACAGTGGACTACTTCTCTTCTCCTAGCTGGATTAATGCAGTCTGTTAGAGACATAGTAACATGCTCCTCATTGGTCAAGGATGTTTACTGTAATGTATTTACTTAGGATGCTTTTGGCAGCTGTCAGTTTGGATCCTGGCTTCAGCCACATACTGTACATCAATAATTCACAAACTGTTATGATCTAGCTATAAGTTACAGTATATGGAGCCAAATGGGTGACCTCCTCTACCTCCACCCTACCTGCTACCTCCATCCTTACCTCTACCTCCACCCTTACCTCTACCTCCACCCTACCCTCTACCACCACCCTACCCTCTACCTCCACCCTACCCTCTACCTCCACCCTACCCTCTACCTCCACCCTACCCTCTACCTCCACCCTACCCTCTACCTCCACCCTACCCTCTACCTCCACCCTACCCTCTACCACCACCCTACCCTCTACCACCACCCTACCCTCTACCTCCACCCTACCCTCTACCTTCACCCTACCCTCTACCTCCACCCTACCTTCTACCCTCTACCTCCTTCCTACCCTCTACCTCCACCCTACCCTCTACCACCACCCTACCTTCTACCCTCTACCTCCTTCCTAGCCTCTATCTCTACCCTACCCTCTACCACCACCCTACCCTCTACCACCACCCTACCCTCTACCTTCACCCTACCCTCTACCTCCACCCTACCTTCTACCCTCTACCTCCTTCCTACCCTCTACCTCCACCCTACCCTCTACCACCACCCTACCTTCTACCCTCTACCTCCTTCCTACCCTCTATCTCTACCCTACCCTCTACCACCACCCTACCCTCTACCACCACCCTACCCTCTACCTTCACCCTACCCTCTACCTCCACCCTACCTTCTACCCTCTACCTCCTTCCTACCCTCTACCTCCACCCTACCCTCTACCACCACCCTACCTTCTACCCTCTATCTCCTTCCTACCCTCTATCTCTACCCTACCCTCTACCACCACCCTACCCTCTACCACCACCCTACCCTCTACCTCCACCCTACCCTCTACCTCCACCCCTACCCTCTACCTCCACCCTACCCTCTACCTCCACCCTACCCTCTACCACCAACCTACCCTCTACCACCACCCTACCCTCTACCACCACCCTACCCTCTACCACCACCCTACCCTCTACCTCCACCCTACCCTCTACCTCCACCCTACCCTCTACCTCCACCCTACCCTCTACCACCAACCTACCCTCTACCACCACCCTACCCTCTACCTCCACCCTACCCTCTACCTCCACCCTACCCTCTACCTCCACCCTACCTTCTACCCTCTACCTCCTTCCTACCCTCTATCTCTACCCTACCCTCTACCTCCTGCCTACCCTCTACCTCCACCCTATCATCTACCTCCACCCTACCCTCTACCTCCACCCTACCCTCTACTTCCACCCTACCTTCTACCCTCTACCTCCTTCCTACCCTCTATCTCTACCCTACCCTCTACCTCCTGCCTACCCTCTACCTCCACCCTATCATCTACCTCCACCCTACCCTCTACCTCCACCCTACCCTCTACTTCCACCCTACCTTCTACCCTCTACCTCCACCCTACCCTCTACCTCCACCCTACCCTCTACCTCCTTCCTACCCTCTATCTCTACCCTACCCTCTACCTCCTGCCTACCCTCTACCTCCACCCTATCATCTACCTCCACCCTACCCTCTACCTCCACCCTACCCTCTACTTCCACCCTACCTTCTACCCTCTACCTCCACCCTACCCTCTACCTCCACCCTACCCTCTACCTCCACTCCACCCTACCCTCTACCTCCACCCTATCCTTCATGACAAGTCATTGCAAAGGCAAAACGAGCTAGGAAAACACTAGCAGCCTTGCCAGGCTTACAGCTGTCGCATAACGTAGCACAGAGAACAAACCAGGGAAATTATATAATAGGGGAGGAGGATGTGGGGAAGAATTGTTGTGCCTCTTAAGTGCTCAGCGCTCACGTTTCCCTGCCTGACAGCCTGCCTGGCTCTATTCACCCACTCAGGCAGATAGATTAGTGGCAGAACAGGTTGGTAAAGGTCACGATGGGAAGCTGCTTTCCTCACTCCCCAACCTGCTGCTGATTCCACAATTAAGTGTGTATGGCTGTGAGTATATGGCTCTTCTTCTGTCTATTCTCTGGGTTACATTGGGAATAATCTGGCACGTGCTATAGGCTATGTGCTATCCTACTGGCTGAACATCAAAGCCAACAAAGCCAATTCACATTCCTAAAGTCCTATGGCCCCCTATGATTTTCTATACTCTCATGAGGACCATGTTCTCTGAATTTGAGTTAGTCGACTTGACACAAAAGCCATATACTCTACTTAGCCGCTGGCCAAGCATATGACATATTATGGCAGTACAGTATATAGCAGTATAGTCAAGCTTCGCCTTGGGGAGACTGTAAAAGCAGATTATTAATTGACCACATTTATGGCACCAGTTTTGAGGGCCCCTCACACACACAAACAAACATAGAAGTAACTCACGTGAGTGTTCAGGTGGACATGCAATGTATTTGGGTGGGTGTGGTGGTGGAGGTGGGGCAAGTCCTGGCTGGGTCAGCAGCAGGCTGATTGTTTCCAGTCTCAGGAAGTGGCAGGCCAGGGCAGGACCAGCAGGTCCCTGTCATAAGACTAGCGCTAGCTCTGCTGTGTTAACAATCAATCCTGCAGCACTTGCTGGCTGGAGGATTATAAAAACACTTGAGCTAAACAAATACCCGGTGCAGCAGAGAACAAGAGGAAAGAAAAAGGACAGATTATCAAATTTCCCATTCAAAATGTAAGGTTACATGACAAGTGCATGATATTTGGGAATATCGTTTTTATTCTATGTATAGACCTACAATAGGCTAACTATCACTGCCCTCTATCTCTGATTTACAAACTCAGCAAGCTCAAAAAGTAAACCCAAAGTTCGGTACAGTTTACTCTCTCTATGGGAGAACGTGACTCGCTCTTTCCATACTGGGGGCGAGTTTAATGTACAGTAGGCTACAGTGAAACATTGTACCCCTCTATACCACATCATTCCCGGGGCGCCCCCAGCCCTATATTTCTAAAATCATGGAACAATTTTTACATTTTAGCAGACGCTCTTATCCAGAGCGACTTGCAGTAGTGAGTGCATGCGAAGGGCGGAGGGGGAAAAAAATTATAAACAGAGATAAAACGCTATGTTAATTTCCTTAGCCTATTTATAACGACCACAAAATAAATACTGTGGTTTGCCTGACGCAAAAAAAATATGTTTCAATAACCACGTTTCCATCCACGAGTAGCCTAAAGTCATATCTTATAAAACTAAATCATGACAGCTGTGATGGAAACAGGAAGTTTCGATGTAAATTTATAAATGCAGACATATTTTGTTTGTTCGACATAGTGGGATCATTTTGTGTCGGTAAAATACAAATATTTTCACTCTTATCCATAATAATCTCATCATGTAGACTAGCCAACCCGCACAGCCTACCCTTCACTGTATCTGCGAGCTACTGGCTAGAGCGCGCACGTGCCAATACCAGAGTAGGCCCATTTATATTTAACGCAACAGCTTGTGACAAAACTATCCATAGAATTGAAAATGTGATGGAAACACAATGAACATTCGATTTTTATTCGGTAGGCCTACATGAAAACTTAAGCGAAAAAGTACATCATCATGTACTGATTTTAATTCCCCAACAAGTCAGTTTGGTGGAAACACACCACTGGTGGGAAAATGCGCATATTTTCTTTATGCATATTTTAGAATATTGGCATGAAAATCTGTCGCCAATTGGATAGAAATCTAGCCAGTGGGAGTTAGACTTTGGTTGGCACAGAACCTGCTCGCGCTGTGTAGCTGTGTTTCCAACATTGTTAACCTTGCTCCACTCTCCCTGCATGTGCTTGAATGCACAATTATGCCTATTAAATTCATATCATATGATGAGAGGCTTGCAGCAAATTCTCAGAGCTGTCCTCCTTTGCAGGGTCAGAGGGGTGTGCAACATGACATCACAGTAAAACATGTTCCAAAACATGTTATGCACTTGTATAAATAGCATATTTTTCAACACCAAAATGCATTCAGTACAGCCCTTTTAAATATGGCATCCTAAACTACAGCATGAACTTTGAGACTTTAAACTCCTTTTCAGAGTAAACTTCTCAGCTATTTTGTATAGACTACCTGACTAACTCCCCACTCTGTCTCTGTTTTGCAAACAGGTGGTGTTATTCTGTATGCGGGCTCCTCTGGCAGCTCCAGCCCTGGCAGCCCCAGCACCAGCCCTGGCAGCCCCAGCCCCAGCCCTGGCAGCCCGTCCAGTGGGTACCAGACCCAGTCCCCCCCCTCCCACTCCCAGCCCTCCTCCCCAGAGGAGGTCACCTTCACAGAGCTCGGTCCGCTGGGGTCCCTGAAGAGCCAGAGGGGAGGAAGATGTACCCCTCCATCCTCCAAACTGGTGTTCCAGTTCCCAGAAGTCTACAATGTGGCTACATCAACATCCACCCAACAGCACACCTACCAACACCCCATCGCTGGGAAAAGGCCATGTGGATTCACAGGAACTTTCACCAGTGAGTTGTTTATCAATGTGTTATTTTCTCTCTTTAATTCCTGAACCTGAATATCCTCCCTATCCATTACCCATGTCCCCCAAATCTTTTAGTCTAATGTACACATATTTTGTTGCTTGTACAATTGGTTGGTATTCACCCTCGTAGGCTCACTGATCTGATCACGTCTTATTATCTGTGCCTCTGTCTTCCTATATCTACAGAGACTGGTGGGATGGTGCTCCTGTGCAAAGTGTGTGGAGACATTGCATCTGGGTTCCACTACGGAGTGCACGCTTGTGAGGGTTGCAAGGTAAAGACCCTGACAAATAAACACAAACACATACTGTATATGATATGATTACATTACACAGTCTATATTACCATTAAAACCAACCAGGATGCAAACTAACTTTACATCTGCTTGTATTTCCTGTCTAGGGTTTCTTCCGTCGCAGCATCCAGCAGAACATCAACTACAAGATGTGTGTGAAGAACGAGAACTGCCTCATCATGAGAATGAACCGCAACCGCTGCCAACACTGTCGCTTCAAGAAATGTCTCTTCGTCGGCATGTCCAGAGATGGTAAGAGTTATAGTGACATCTTAATGATAGTGCAGTCTCAAAATGGGGCAGAGAGTTTTTTGAGGCCATCCAATGAGGGTTTATCAGTTACTAGCGCCATCAGCACTGCACCAACCTTGTCTTTTTATCTTTCACCTGAGACATTGCACTGGCCTACTGTTGAAGGGCACACTTAGGAAAATACCCTACATCCACACAGCCTCTTGCACATTCAAAAGTTTCAAAGTCAGTCTGCCTTTCTCTTGTTCAGACTCCTCCTCTTCTCTCCTCTCATGTCCCTGCCCCTCTCCATGTTCCTCAACTCCATGTTCCCTGAGCTCTCCCTCCATCCCACTCTCCTCCTGTGCTCTCCCTCCATCCCACTCTCCTCCTGTGCTCTCCCTCCATCCCACTCTCCTCCTGTGCTCTCTCTCTATCCCACTCTTCTCCTGTGCTCTTCCTCCATCCCACTCTCCTCTCCCTCCATCCCGCTCTCCTCTCCCTCCATCCCGCTCTCCTCTCCCTCCATCCCGCTCTCCTCCTCAGCTCTCCCTCCATCCCACTCTCCTCTCCTCCATCCCACTCTCCTCCTGTGCTCTCTCTCCATCCCACTCTCCCCCTGTGCTCTCCCTCCATCCCACTCTCCTCCATCCCACTCTCCTCCTCAGCTCCCTCCATCCCACTCTCCTCTCCTCCATCCCACTATCCTCTCCTCCATCCCACTCTCCTCCTCAGCTCTCCCTCCATCCCACTCTCCTCCTCTCCTCTCCCTCCATCCCACTCTCCTCTCCTCCATTCCACTCTCCTCACCCCCATCCCACTCTTCTCTACGACAGTGATTTATGAGAACAGGAGCTTTGAAGTCCCAAAAGCTATCTGTCATCCAGACTGCAGCAAAAAGGAATTATTTTGGGAAATTGGAACAGGGGCAACTTGATTACCTTGTGTACTGTTTGCCCTTATAACATCTTGTGGAATTAATTAGGGATACAGCAAACAATTAAGCTTGAGATGCATTAACAAAACAGCTTGGCCTTGACACGCAATTAATCAATCTTTATCATACGCTTTTAGTCTTAATAAGCTAAATATTGATAAATTGCCCCATCACAGATTACAAGAATACGTTTCGGTGTATTTAAAAAAAAGCAAAGATGTGACCTATAGCATAGTGGTAGATCGTGACCTCGTTGGAATTGTTTGCCTGCCTCCTACTCTTCTTCCTGTCAGTGTTGTTGTAATTATCTGTAGAGTAATCTATTCCTTAATCTACGAGAGAACCAAGTGTGATTTATGCATGCGGTCGACAGTTTGGTTGCTCAAAGGTTGAGTACAATAAACGAGGGTAGTGTAGAGTTTTTTTAAAGGGAACAAACACTCATTTTGACCCTATTAAAAAAATATGTTGTCGCAATTGTCAAGAACCGCAACCTAGAAACCTCTTTCCTTCTGCTGCAACTGTTGCGAAAACAGGAAAACCTCAGTCAACTGCCTGCAGTCCACATTAAAGAATACGCCCTAAATTCTCAGGAGCCTGATGATGTGTGATTCTGTATCTTGTGATATCGTATAGGCAAGGCAAATATTTAAGTCAGTTGGCACAGTAGTGGCATACTTTCCCTCCCTGAAACCAGTTAATCTTCTTAAAGATACAGTCCATACTTCCAGTGCTTTTATTTCATTCTCACATACTGTAATGACTAGACACTACAGACTAATTTCATGCCATATAATAGTAAATCCATGTAAACTAACATAGCAGATCTCCTCTAACCTCATGCCACTGTGCATAGCCCTTTAGCTCAAACTAGATCGATGATCTTTAGGGACAGTGCAGAGACCCAACAGATCATGTAATGATGCCAGATTCGTTAAAGGCCCAGTGCAGTCAAAAACACGATTCTCCTGTTTATATATATATATATATATATATATATATATATACATATATATATATATATATATATATATATATATATATTTCCACACCATGAGGTTGGAATAATACTGTGAAATTGCGAAAATTATGATAATGCCCTTGTAGTGTGAGCTGTTAGAATTTTTTTACCTGTTTTGGTGGAATGGTGACATCACCAGGCAGTTAATTTGGATAATAAACCAATAGGAAAGCGAGTTCAAAACCTCTCTGCCAATAACTGATAGTTTTCAGTTTTCCCCTCCCCACTCAGACAACTCCCAGACGACAATCACTCTCTCTAAAGGCCTGATTGGTGGAGTGCTGCAGAGATGGTTGTCCTTCTGGAAGGTTCTCCCATCTCCACAGAGGAACTCTAGAGCTCTATCAGAGTGACCATCAGGTTCTTGGTCACCCCCCTGACCAAAGCCCTTCTCCCCCGATTGTTCAGTTTGGCCGTGCAGCCAGCTCTAGAAAGAGTCTTGGTAGTTCCAAACTTCTTCCATTTAAGAATGATGGAGGCCACCGTGTTTTTGGGGACCTTCAATGCTGCAGAAATTTTTTGGTACCCTTCTCCAGATCTGTGCCTCGACACAATGCTGTCTCGGAGCTCTACGGACAATTCCTTCGACCTCATGGCTTGGTTTTTGCTCTGACATGCACTGTCAACTGTGGGACCTTATATAGACAGGTGTGTGCCTTTCCAAATCAATTGAATTTACCACAGGTGGATGTAACAATGACGCTGTGAGTCGAGAAGCAGGTGCAGGTGAAACGTTTAATAAAACAACAAACATGAAACGAGACAGCGTAACAGTGGCGATATAGCATGATCACAGGAACAATACTGACTGAGGAATGAACGTAGGAGGACAGATAAAGGGGAGGTAATGAGGAAGGTAATGGAGTCCAGGTGTGAATCATAATGATCTGCAGGTGTGTGTAATGATAAATCCCAGGACCGGTAGTTAGTATTCCGGTGACGTCGCACGCCGGAGGGGAGGAGCAGGAGTAGATGTGACAATGGACTCCAATCAAGTTGTAGAAACATCTCAAGGATGATCAATGGAAACAGGATGCACCTGAGCTCAATTTCGAATGTCATAGCAAAGGGTCTGAATACTTATGTAAATAAGGTATTTCCGTTTTTTATTTATAATACATTTGCAGAAATTTCTCAAAACCTGTTTTTGCTTTGCCATTATGGGGTATTGTGTGTAGATTGCTCAGGTTTTTAAATTTTTAAAATCAATTTTAGAATAAGGCTGAAACGTAACAAAATGTGGAAAAAGTCAAGGGGTCTGAATACTTTCCGAAGGCACTGTATGTTCATGCTTGCACTCTTCTTAATCATTCTTATACACAATTTACATTTTGTCTCATGCATTGTGCTGGCTGGGTTGGAGAACTCTCACGAGGCAGGACTGCTGTTTGAAGTCTACTTCTTATCTCACGCGCCACCTTGTGGCGTCTCACACTCCTCACTCACTACTTTCGCTTTGTAATCTCCTACTTCACTCCTCCTCTTCACTGTCACTTACCCCCTCTATCCCCTGCAACCTATACTTCCTGCTTCCCTCACTCCTTCTCTGCAACCTCTCCTTCCTCCCTCCCTCCCTCGTTCTCTGCAACCTCTCCTTCCTGCGTGCTGAGAGCCCATCTCTCTTTCCGCAGTAGCAGTGACATCACGTTCACGATGACCCACTGCCCTACTTACAGAGCAGAGAAGGAGGGAGGGAGCGAGGTAAGGAAGGAAGGAGAGACGGAGAGAGAGATAGAGGGGGTCTATCAATAGCATCTCCAGCTGATGGATATTTTTGGAGAGGGTGTAGGGAGGAGGTAGGGAGGAGGAGATGGGGTAGGGAGGAGGAGAGGGGGTAGGGAAGAGGGGAGGGGGTGGAGAGGGGGTTGGGAGGAGGGGAGGAGGTAGGGAGGAGGAGACGGGGTAGGGAGGAGGAGAGGTGTTTGGGAGGAGGGGAGGAGATAGGGAGGAGGTAGGGAGGAGGAGAGGGGGTAGGGAGGAGGAGAGGGGGGCTTGGATGAGGAGATGGAGGGATGGGATCCACTACAAGACTTACACAATCTGCTCAGATTCATCCATATGGAAAATACAACAAGATACAATTAACGCATTTTAGTAATCAAGGATATGTGTGAATATTTTGGTTTCTGTACAGACCATTTAAACACATTCCTCCAAGTCTTATCATGTAGGCTACTATAGGTGTTAACCAGTCCCTTCTGTTTGTGTCTTCCTCAGCTGTGCGTTTTGGCCGTATCCCTAAGAGGGAGAAGCAGAGGCTTCTGGATGAGATGCAAAGCTACATGAACAGCCTGAACGAGTCTAACACCATCATGGACGTAGACTCCTCCCCCATCTCCGAAGCCCCTCCCAGCCCAGCAGAGGTTCCTTCTAAAGAGGCTATTGGAGCCATCTCACAGTCCTATCAGGACATCTTCGCCAGCAGCCAAGGCAGGGCAGCCAAGACGGGCATCAACATCAATAACAACAATAACAACCTCCCAACATCCTGCCCCTTCAAGAGTAACGCATCTCAGGAGACCTCCTATGGCTCCTCCCACTCCGGCTCAGGCTCTACCCAGGGGTATCAGTCCTGTCCTGCAGGCCCCGTCCCTTGCTGCTCAGTAACCAATGACAACCACCATACATTCCCGTCTGTGGACAACAGCTGCTATAGTTACCCTGCAACATCCAATCAGAATCATGGACAGTCCAATATTGGCATGCCTCAAAGGGGCAGCCCGACAAATCATAACTGTTTCTCCATGAAGGAAGAGACCCAAGAGACCCAAACTCAGACTTCCTGTCCATGGAAGTTAGCAGTGGGCACCAAAGTGTTGGTGAGTAAATGGAGAGTTGTTATAAAGTTGGTATTAAACTTGACTTTTGTTAAGCTGCAAAACTATAGTGTAGTGTGATTACAATCTACCTGTATCTAACTCTCTCTATCTAGCTTTCTCTATCTAACTCTCTCTCTCTAACTCTCTCTATCTAACACTATCTAACCCTCTCTTAACTTTCTCAGGCTTGTCCTCTCAATGCGTGTCCTGTCTCTGAGGCCAGTCGTTCCGGCCAGCAGGTATGGGAGTCTTTCTCCCAGTGTTTCACCCCAGCAGTGAGGGAAGTGGTGGAGTTCGCTAAGGGCATCCCTGGCTTCCAGGATCTCAGCCAGCACGACCAGGTCATGCTGCTCAAATCAGGCACCTTCCAGGTAGTAACCGCTTGTTTAGTCCAGAACTAGGTTTTATCTGGGCCCGGGAAACCGGCTCTAAATCAGATATTTGTTTGTAACTCCAGCTGAAATGAAGTACAAAACACCTCTTAATTTTCTCTCCCAATAAATGTAATCCCACTCCATGTTGGCTAACCTTTCCATTGTGCCTTCTGTCTCGGTCAGGTGTTGATGGTGAGGTTCTGCACCCTGTTCAACCCTGAGGAGCGGACGGTGACCTTCCTGAACGGCCAGACATACCCTCTGTCCACCCTGCGGGTGCTGGGAATGGGGGCGCTGCTCAACTCCATGTTTGACTTCAGTGAGAAGCTGGGAACTCTGAGGCTGGAGCCTGATGAGATGGCTCTGTTCATGGCCGTGGTGCTGGTCTCTGCAGGTGAGACAAACAGACGTTTAATTCCTTAATTTTTCCAAGCCATTTAGTTCATCTCTGAAGCAAGAGGAGGAGAGTTTGAACAACATGACAATAGCCAGTTTAGAAAATATAGTATTGCATTTGTACCTTGACCAGTATGGAGATAGGCTTACATTTGTACCTTGACCAGTATGGAGATAGGCTTACTTGAATGGTATGATTTTTTTAGAATATATTTTTGTATTTAATCATGATAACGATAAACATAACGATAAACTAACCAACCACAAAGCTGTGCTGACATCCATAAATAGATATTGGTGTTTCTCAAACAAACTCTCACCCTGTCTCCTCTCGTCTTCTCAGACCGTTCAGGCATCGCTGACATGGGTGCAGTAGAACAGCTCCAGGAGGGGTTGATCCACGCCATGCGTTCTCTCATCCACCGCCGTCGTCCTGAAGAGAGCGCTGCCATCTTCCCCAAGCTGCTCCTGCGCCTGCCCGATCTGCGCACCCTCAACAACCTGCACTCAGACAAGCTGATGGCCTTCAACATTGACCCTTGAACAGCCCTGACACATACAAACACATCCACTCACACACACACAGCCAATCACAACTTGCCCACCACCACTCTCAGGGCAGGACTGTCCAGAGACTTCCCATGAAGAGTACAACGATGACATGGGCAAATCAAAATATATATATTCAAGAAGCATGTTTGAAAAATGACAATAATGAACAGATTTTGATCTTCATCCTGTTTTCATGCACACTAATGCACACACACACACACACACACAAATAACCTCAAGATCTCCACTTGGCGAAAGATGGTCTGTTAGAATGTACATCAGTGTTTTAGGCTTACCATTACCCTCCTGGACAGATTCATGTGTATTGATGTTTACCCAGAGACCAAAAGACAGTTCACTTGTTTAACTCATTCCTAATCTCCTGACCATCGCCAAACCACAGTTGAGAGAGAATCAGAGAGGGAGATGTTTGTGGACGATGATAAGTCAGGGACATTATTGGTGACTGAATGTTTGTATAAGAGAAAGGGATCCTGTATATAATAATAATAATAATAATAATAATAATAATAATAATAATAATGACGACGACAACGATGATAATGATGATAATAATAATGCATAGATAAACTTTACACTTAAGATCATATGACTCCCATTTCACTTACAAACACGTCTGTGGTTTAAATATGCAATTAAGTCACAAATATATTCAACAGACGTGTATTTCATATAGAAATGATATTTTCTGTGGATTGTTACATCTGCATCAAGAATCACATCAGAGACAGCACTGTCTCCAAGCATGTTGGGTTTTGTACTCCATTTTGTTGGGATTATTTTGTTGTTGTAAATAATATATTGTCTTATTCAAATAATAACAATATATGGTGGATCTGCTGGGCAAAATCACAGTATATGAGACAAGTCTATGGATCAGAGCCTATAGGAATGTAATGGACTCTCTGTAAAGGGTGGGGGTTGGCAATTAAGAAGTGGGCTGTGCACTGGAGAAAGTAATGTTGGAGAGGGCTCTGTATTGTATTGGGGAGAGGGCTGTGCCAGTAACATTTACATTTGAGTCATTTAGCAGACGCTCTTATCCAGAGCGACTTACAGTAGTGAGTGCATACATTTTCATACTTTTTTTTCATAACTCATAAGGGTGTCAGGTCAGATCAGATATTGAATCAAACCAGCAGAATCCCTGAATTCACCAGCGCTCCTCACTCCACAAATCCACAATATGCACCTACCCACCCATCCCCAAAGTTTGTCATACAAACTGAAAAAGACACTTTCAGGGTGAATAAGGATCTTATCTGATTGCTACAGATCTGATCCACTCCCTGCTAGTTGAGATTATGGTTAACTGAGCACATCTTCTTGTACATTTTGTAAATTTTGTTTCTTCTTGTTCTTCCATAGAAATTATATAAAGATTAAATGATGTACTTACTGAATTCCACCTTGTGTTTCTTCTTTGGTGTCCCAAAAGAATCTAACACATAACAAACCTACAAGCCTAACATTCCATGAGATGCAGGTTTCCACAAAAATCCTGCTTCACCAATGCCGTACAACACACTGACCCAATTCAGTATTTAATCTATGAAAATACCCCAGTAAAAATCAAGTCATAAATAAGACTGCCTACTGCCTTTCAAACTGTTAAAGAGAGACAAACTGATTCTCAGTAGTAGGCTACAATGATACATACTTGCATGCATTTCAGATTTCTTGAATAATAAATAATGTTATGCATGAATCATCATTGCAGTATCATTTCTGAATAGATTATTGTGCAAAAAAGAATATTCTGGATGTTCTGCATGTGTAGCCCTTGATCATGACTCTCAGTTCCATTACCTTACACATAAGAGTTATTGGAGGAAGGCCTCTTCTGTAGGGGGGAGTTTTGTTAAGAGCCGCGACACTCGGTCTGAACATTAACACGCATCACTTGCAGTACGGTTTTGGAAGCATAAGGACATAACCGGTAGAAGTCGTTTGAGGGTAGGGGTGCTGCGATTTTTTTGCCAACACAAAAATTGCCAGCACTGTATTGGTCTGCTAATACAGGACTAGTGAAGGCTCAGTGCACTACTTTTGTGAAAATGTTTAAACTAAATGTATTTGAGTGTTTACCAGCATTTGTAACTTGAGTCTGATAATTATCTGTACAAAATAGTTAATCAGATAATACTTAAAAATACTTGCTTGATATGTTTTCCAGTTTCTTGAAGTACTTTGCAAATGCAACTTATTTCTATGTGAAAATTGAAATGGTCTATTCATTCCTTTTCCATTTTAGTAGACACTCTTATCCAGAGCAACTTACAGTAGTGAGTAAATACATTTTCATACTGATCCCCGTGGGAATTGAACCCACAACCCTAGCATTGCAAGCGCCATGCTCTACCACATCACACCATCACAAACCACTTGATGCCTCAATGTACTCTATTACTGTGTTGTGCATTGTTTTTCTTCATGGGGATGGAAAGTCTACAGGTACAAACCTAGATGACCAGCCTATGTGCAATACAGTAATGTACATTAAGTGGTTTGTAAGGATGGTAAATTAATACTGCACAAAAAGTGGTTGTTTTCTATGTTATTTGATCAAGAAAAATATTTAATTTGATGTGGTTGTTTTGTGTCTTTGCCCATAACTTCGCAGCATTTTATGTAAATGTTTGAGGACAGTGTTTTGTTCTTTCAGGATTCCATTAGAATGACGATCACAGAGAAAGGGAGAGAGCAACAAACTCTTACAATTCCAACAATTGAATCCTGCAAGATACTGTTCTTAATTATACTACTACCTTATTTTTTTGCCAAAGCAGAGATGCTGAAATGTTTGGCCCCTGCTACAGAAGTCTATATCGGTCTGCTAATACTAGTAAAGACCCAGTGCACTACTATTGTGAAATATATTGTTTTGTATATTGTTATTGTTTATATTTTTATTTTTTATTAATATATATTTTGTATTCTGATTTTTCGAGGCAGCACCCTCAGCACTGCTACTTCCCGCAGCTATGCATAAGGACCTTATCTTTCATATCAGCAAGAAATATATATATATTTTTTTTATATACACACCTTTATAGGGCTAGGTTCCCACACAGCCATATTTCCATGTTACAGAGCTTGTTTACGTAAAACAGACGGAATACAGAGTAGACTACCTATGCGAATTAGCTATCTGCGTCTCTGAACTCTGACAGACGACACAAACTTGTTGTCACTGAAAAATACTATTGGCTGCAACTGTGTTAAAACCGGTGAAAACAGTGTACAGTAAATTTGTATTTTGCATTTGTGAAATTATTTTGATGTGACATGAAAGTAGAGGGATTTCTGTTTCTAGAACTGTACCGCAATTGAGAATCGATTCATGTTTAGATGGAGTATTTGGCTGTTTTGGCTTCCAGAGCCAATTCACCCTTCTAAAAGAACATGTAAGGAGGTCCTTGAAGGTGTAACGTTAGGCTCCTTTAGTCCAATATTGGGGCTAATGCAATGTTTCCACTAGTTACCACAGCTACAAATTCAAAAATGGCTATATCGTAAAAATTAATGAAAACAAAAATGTGCTTTTTGGTCTTAATTTAAGGGTAGGGTTAGCCATAAGGTTAGTAGTGTGGTTAAGGTTAGGTTTAAAATCACATTTTAAGAAGATAAATTGTAGAAGTGGGCGGGGTTTATGACTTTGTGACTGTGGTAACCAGTGACGACCCTACTGCAAGTGCAGAGATGGAGAAGCAATGCACCATCTGGATAGAAAAGGAAAGGCTGCCACCGAGTGGAGAAGCTAGCTGTGTAGCAAGCTCTGGTCCATTGGGTTATGTGCGGCTTGAGCCCCCTACATCCAAATATGTTTATTTTGTTTTTCAAACTAACTCAAGATAAACCACAGCCTGTCGTTTCCAATGGGAACTAGTGGTGGGGAGTTGACTCCAAAATAATCGATTCCTCGACTCCTAAGATTCTGTATTTTTGCAACTGAGGAAACTATTTTCCGTAGTCTACTTCGAGAACACAAACTCTCGCATCTTTCACAGCAAAGAAAGAGGGAGAGTGATGGGAGGGTCACAGCCAGGCATGTCGGCCACAAGGCAGAACCGTGCATCGGTATTCAGAAGATGTAGGCTATCGCAATGCTGTATTTCGCTATTTCTTGGCTTGCAATGTCTCGCGCAAGTTCACTAAAGTAGGTGATGTCGGTCAATTAGTTGTTTAATAACAAACAAAACAACTAAATGTTGGTTAATCACTCAGCACTACATACTGATGGCTGAACGAACCAGAGTTAACTTATTTCCGGGTTTTAGGACTACAAGCTGGCGAGCTCTATTCACCCCTCCATATATGACTTTTTTTTCACGATTTTGTTAAGTTAACAGGCTTCAATATACTTTTGTTACTCACCAAAGTAAAGATGTTGCTGGAGTGCTGACTAACTTTTCTATGCCCCAAACTAGCTGTGGTTCACCCATGCACATGTGTCGGATACAACATGCACATGCATGCAGCAAGAGAGCAATAGACAATCTTTGATGCATCTCGTGGTGCAGATCCAACACTGAACTCATGTATTTTTTCTTTTGGAGAAATGACAGTTTGCGCATACAGATTTTATGGTCATTCCAACATCTAGCATTTACTGCGATGCAGCCTCCGCAGAAGTCAGAGCATTTATACTTCTTGCGCTTCGGGGAGCTGTCATACATATCCAATAAATTGGTATGCACCACACCACTCGTAATGATTCAGGGCCAGTGGTGTAAAGTACTTGAGTAAAAAATATTTTTGACAACTTTTACTTCTACATTCCTAAAGAAAATAATTCCTAAAGAAAATAATGTGCTTTTTACTCTATATGTTTTCCCTGACACCCAAACGTCCTTATTACATTTTGAATGCTTAGCAGTACAGGAAAATGGTCCAATTCACACACTTTCAAGAGAACATCCATGGTATCCCTACTGCCTCTGATCTGTTAGACTCACTAAACACACATACTTCGTTTGTAAATGATGTCTGAGTGTTCGAGTGTGCCCTGGCTCCGCAATTGCGTCACACCCTCCTTACCACATTTCCAGATCAAGCATATATCGGCTTTTAGTCAGCACTCCAGTAACACAATCCTCAGTGGGATGTATGGAAAGATGCAGGTGGTTGAAGAAGGTAAGCCGTACGTAACTGCCAAGCTTATGCTAGCTGCTTAGCTATCTTGTGGAAGCAAACGTACAAAATGTACATTGGTATCCATTTTTTATTATTTTTTGGTATCCAATGAGGTTGCTACCTGCCAGAACTTTAGTTTGATTTTAAGCCTTTGAAACTATCAAACAAGGTAAGTATTTCGCTGCACCTGCTATAATGCCCCATTCACGTCATGTCGGAAACTCAGAAATGTCTGACTTGCTAACCTAGGCGCAAGAGTCGGATGATCACGCAAGAGTCGGATGATCACGAGTTTACCACTTGGGAGGTATCAGAATCAACCAATAGGAAGCTCTACGCAAATAATTTACATTCATTTGAACTCTGAGGTCCCGAGTTTCCGACATGACGTGAACGCGGCATAACACCTATAAATCTGTGTACACGACCAATAAACTTTGATTTGATTTGCAGTTATCTCATGCAGCAGTATCCAGATGAGATGACAACCCTAAGCAAACATCTTCTTTAGATGGCTAGTATGGATGCCACTTTTACATAACTTGGCTTTAAGTTATTTATGTTGGTAGATATTCACAATAACTGTCTTTCTGGTGATGTTAGTAATAGAGTCTCTGTCTCCGCAGCCTTTGATTGAGCCACAACGGATAAGACAGGAGTGAAGAGACCTCCCCTCCCCTAACAGTCACACTTGGACAAACCCATCATGTTGGTGGCAGCCAACCTGGCCATCGTGGTCCTACTGGCGCTATGCATCGGTCTGGAGCTCACGGCACGTCGCCTCACCCCACCTCAACCCACCCCCTCTGCCGTGGGAACCAACCCTGCCTTCCGTAGGTTCCAGACCCTGTTCCTCTGAGGCTACCTCCTAGCCTTGTCTGTTGACTGGCTACAGGGGCCAAACCTCTACAAGCTCTACCGCAATTACAGCTTCCTGGAGTCCCAGATAGCCATCCTGTATGTCGTTGTCCTGGCATCCTGTGTGCTGTTTGCCCCCGTGGCCAGCCGGCTCACTCAGGTAACAATAACCAGGACCACAATAAAATAAAATAAAATAAAATAGTTTATTCGTCAAGTACACAGTTTACAGCAGGTATAAATGATGCAGTGAAATGCCTACTTGCAAGCTTCCTCAACAGTGAAGTATCAATATAATTAAATAAAAAATAACAAGTAGTAGAAGAAAGTAGTATGCATTTTAGTAATAAAACTGATAGATACACAATAGGATATTCAGTATAAATTATGAATGTGCTATGTCAAGTATGACTGTATTTACAAATATAAAGTCAATAGTGTCTTGGGCACGCAGTTCAGTAAAATAGTATATAAATAGAACAGCAGCGTTGACTGTGAGTGTGCTTGTGTGTGCCCTTGTGTGTTAGTGTTGGATGTGTGGAGAGTCAATGCAAATAGTCTCTAAGGTGCAGGTCTGAGCAGGTAGACAGCTAGCGTTCGCCGTTCAGCAGTTTGATGGCCTGGTGGTAGAAGCTGTCTCGGAGCCTGTTGGTCCGAGAACCGATGATCCGAGAGCCAATAAAAAAATAAGTCCTTAAACCAGTGTTTCCCAATCCTGGGGACCCAAAGGGGTGTGCAATTATGTTTTTTCCCAAGCACTAACACACCTGAGTTTGTTAGTGTTAGGGCAAAAAATATAATGTGCAACCCTTTAGGTCCCCAGGACCAGGATTGGGAAACACTGCGTTAGACTTTTTACAATGTATGTATTGTTGAACTGCCATGACTGAGGCAGCTCTATGTGTATTTAAAATGTGCATTAATTAATTAAGGTCCTGAGCCGGAGACGGACCTGCCTGCTCTTCTGCGTGACCTACTCAGCCTGTTGCCTTACCAAGCTGTCCCGGGACTACCTTGTCCTGATCCTGGGTCGCATGCCAGGATGCCTGTCCACCTCTCTGCTCTCCACAGCCTTCGAGGCCTGGTACGTGCAGTGACATGTGGACGGCCACGACTTCCCTAAAGAATGGATCCCTAGTACCTTCACCAAGGCTGCTAGCTGGAACCACGGGTTGGCGGTGGGGGCCGGACTGGTGGCTAACATGCTGGCTGTGTGGCTCCACCTGGGGCCTGTGGCGCCCTTCCTCCTGGCCGTGCCCTGCATGGGGGCCTGTGGCTGGGTGGTGCTGACCGACTGAGGCCTGGAGAAGAAGGATGGAAGTCTGGAAGGGGACAACAAGACGCCCTTGCTCGGTCCTTCTAGTTCAGCACCTCTGGCCCGGGCGTCTGCGCGGGCCCGGTTCTGGCGCAACTGTCAGGAAGGTCTCCGCTGTCTCTTATCAGACAGACGGGTGATGCTGCTAGGAGGAGTCCAGGCTCTATTTGAGAGTGTCCTCTATATATTCATCTTCCTGTGGACCCCCGTCCTGGACCACTATGGTCCTCCGCTGGGCATCGTCTTCTCCTACCTGATGGCTGCCAGCATGGCGGGGTCCCTGCTCTACCGCCTGGCCACCTCCACCCGCTACTGCCTCCAGCCTGGCCACCTCCACCCGCTACTGCCTCCAGCCTGGCCACCTCCACCCGCTACTGCCTCCAGCCTGGCCACCTCTTCCCACTACTGCCTCCAGCCTGGCCACCTCCACCCGCTACTGCCTCCAGCCTGGTCACCTCCACCCGCTACTGCCTCCAGCCTGGTCACCTCCACCCGCTACTGCCTCCAGCCTGGTCACCTCCACCCGCTACTGCCTCCAGCCTGGCCACCTCCACCCGCTACTGCCTCCAGCCTGGCCACCTCCACCCGCTACTGCCTCCAGCCTGGCCACCTCCACCCGCTACTGTCCCCAGCCTGGTCACCTCCACCCGCTACTGCCTCCAGCCTGGTCACCTCCACCCGCTACTGCCTCCAGCCTGGTCACCTCCACCTGCTACTGCCTCCAGCCTGGCCACCTCCACCCGCTACTGCCCCCAGCCTGGTCACCTCCACCCGCTACTGCCTCCAGCCTGGCCACCTCCACCCGCTACTGCCTCCAGCCTGGTCACCTCCACCCGCTACTGCCTCCAGCCTGGTCACCTCCACCCGCTACTGCCTCCAGCCTGGTCATCTCCACCCGCTACTGCCTCCAGCCTGCTCACCTCCACCCGCTACTGCCTCCAGCCTGCTCACCTTTTTCTCCTTCTTCATGCTCATCTTCTCCACCGCCCCGGGCCAGACCAGACCCCACGAGTCCCTGTTGGCCTTCCTGCTGCTGGAGCTGGACAGTGGCCTCTACTTCCCCGCTGTCAGCTTCCTCCAGGGGAGGGTGATCCCAGAGGAGAAGAGGGCCGGGGTGCTGGCCTGGTTCAGGCTGCCCCTTCACCTGATGGCCTGCCTGGGGTTGCTGGCGCTCCACAGGGAGGTGTCAGGGACCGAAGGGGGCGAGGGCGGTAGTTGAACCAGGCATGTTTGGGGGCTGTGCTGTTATGATGCTAGCTGCACTCTTGGCTGTGGTCAGTCTCTTTACACTGGGAAGGAACGATGTGGATCTCCGACTGGAGGGGCCCAATGGAGAGGGTGGTAAATGACATTTAGATTCAGAAAACTGAACTGTCCCAACATTGGGCAATGCCATGGAGGAGATGGACTAGGAATACACTTACTGCTTTGTTTACAAAGATGAAGAGTTGTTTGGGAAATGAACAACTTTTGTAGGCCTGAAAACTGAAACTTAATCAACAGAGGGGTTGCCAATATTAGACAATGATTTAAAATAATCTGGTGTCGGTAAGGTATATATTTTTAGTTGCAAGATTTCCTGATATTTATTTGTTTTCATTTTGTTAAGACTGGCACTAGCAAATATCTTGTTAGATTGTTGAGTATATGAAGAAAAATAGTTTATTTGGATTTACTATGCTGCAGTCTGCGTCTTCTCGAGGGGTTGGTTTCAATGCGGAATAAACGTATTTCTTTAGAAGCAAATTCACACACACACACACACACACTCACCCTGACACACTTGCTTTTGTATTAATGTTGTGCCAGTAGGTAGCACCAGTGGAGCTCCAGGATGTTATTCATATCTCAGCCTGACCACGTCGTAGTGTCATAGTGTTTATTAACTGCATTGTTCAGGGTGTACCTCTCAGCCATGGCAGAACAAGGATTACATCACTACACTAGCACGGCTGCTTGCTCCGGCAGAAATATCACCCACTCTAATATCATAAAACAAATACATCAGTGTATCAATTCAGCCTCAGCTGTTATGAAAGCAACTTTGCAATCAATTCACATTACACATTGCTAGTGAAGGAAAATATATTATGAATGGTTTGTTGTGGACCAATATCGGATAATTTCATAATTTTTTAGTAGCTGTTATAGAAACAGAACTTGTATGGGGCTTGCCAGACCATTGTAATTAAACATAAAACCCCATGTTGAAGGCATTTAGATTCTGAATGCATACTGAATACATCTTGGAGAGGCATCGGTATTTGCCTTGTTCTTAAATCATTCTCCTCCAGGACATGTTGTAAAAATTGAAAAAATAAGATTTTAATACTGTCTTTGCCATTTTGTGATCCTTTGAATTGCAGTGATAATGTTGTTAGATGGATTTGTCATACTCCACATAGATAATATCAAGGCATATTCTACAGTGTTACATTCATGTTTTATAAGTAGGAGATTCTAGTATTTTCATGAATGTAGTAGCCTTTCATGAATGAATGCTGAATCATTGCATTACCTAAAAATAGAAAATGTTAAACTTTGTTTTTTCTTGCTCTTTAGTTACTGCAGAAAAATATGTGATGTAAAAAAAAAAACATGTTTATTTATAGCCTAACTGCTTCTGACAGGGATGTAGAGGGTAAACATAACTTTCAGAACATCTACGTCACCCTATTTTATTTTTTACTGCAGACCAAATATTCCAGTTCTCTCTGGCCCTATCCTCACTTGACTCACATACTGATACAACATCTGTACCCCCCTTTTTTCCAAGCGTACTGGTACAGTCCAATCTTCCCACAGCACTGCTTCTTCACCTGGATGTTGCTAGAATGTTCGTTTTGTGGGTGGGGGGGGGGGGTCTGTGAGAATCCTAACTGCGTGGCTGTTGGATTAAGACACTGCTGCAGCATCAGAAGTGGTTTAATCTAAGAGAAGCAACAGCAGAGAGTGACCTAGTGTCAGTCCTTTTATTTTGACTGCAAATACTTCTGGGCATCAAGGATACATACAAGAGGATACAATAATAAAAGGAAGGCAGAGCTTCTTTGACTGGAGCAGAGAGATAAATAAACACCAGACACAGCCATTATGACCCAGGGCAAGGTAAGGGCCTTGCAGACACATTCTATAGATCTCATTCTATCATTCTATGCTCCATTCATTCCATGCTCATTCTGCAGCAAAAATATAGCAGAATAAGTTTATTGGCTTCTTTCCTTTATAATGCATTTGGTCCAGAATCTTCTGTAATCACTGTGGCAGCATGTACGTAGGCTGTGTCTGTCTCTCCTCCATCCACTCATGTGCCTCTATTGAGGAGCTCAGCTCATTGTGTTGTTCAGTAATGATGCAAAGTCTGTTCCGCAGCAGATAATAGTATTGTCATGAGAGAATGTATAGAGGCAAATGAAATGACAGCTATAAACTAGATTGTATGGAGATGGAGAAAATGTAGTGTTTAGCCTGCGTCACTATCTTAAATCCCTTTATTTACCTTCAGTCCAGTGACACAGACGGACTACTCACATTGCTATTTCTCTCACAGCCAAGTGCTAAATATAAAATCCGAAATGTTGCTGTTATGCATTGACTGGAGGCTGATGAAATCATATAAATATACTTAGCCTACTTGTATGAATTACTGTAAATTAGCTCACAATAAGACTACTAATTATATTTATATGCAGGAAATATGGAGGTAGAGAGAGACAGGAGATGGATATTCATATTCATTGGTACATTATCTCAGGGCCAGATTAGCCATCTGGACAGTGTTGTGTAATGTCTAATTCACTGATTCTGGAACAGTCTGGTGTTTGGAGCTATGCTACAGCAGAGGGCTTGTCTAAGAACTGATCTCAGTCCACATCTTACAGTCAGTAATCAGAGAATCAGATCAAATTTAAAATTCACCCCAAATTGTGAATCCAAATTAATTGTATTTGCTGTTTAAATTGTGGATTGTTTTTGTTGTTGTTAAAAATGTTACATTTTCAAAGCAAATGCAATGAATTTGGATTCACAAGTTGGGGCTAATTTCGGATCAAGTATCACTCAGTTGGTTAAATTGGCTCATAAGAATTCTCTGTCAATTATGAAAAGGTATTTCCAAACAGCTATTTCGTCCTGATTGGGGATCTTATGTTATGTACCCCCAGCTTTCAGTCGCGAACAAGGCTGCTGAAGCAGGAGAGAAGCAGTATGGCACTTCAAGTGGAGAAGCAGGAGGGCCACCGGCCCCTCCCAGCTATGAAGAGGCCACTGGCGCAGGTGAGAAAGGTATGTCAGTGTCGGAAAAACAACTGCCATATCTTCACCCCTCTCTCTTTATCAATAAAAGTGTGAAAAATAACTGGCCATTTACTGTGTGTGTGTGTGTGGTGTGTGTGTGTGTGGAACTTGTCAGCAGGGCTCAGCGGGGCTTATCCTAGTGACGGGGAGATGCTCACAGAATTCAGCTGGAGTGATAAAAACATCCGGCGAATCTTTATCCGCAAGGTAGGCTATAACTTAAGCTATCGCTACCACACCACTACCAATGACGTATATAAACCCTAGATTGCTTTTGCAATGTATTGGCCATTGAGAGGATTTGAAGCCACTGGTCGGCCATATTGGAACTCCCTAGTAGGAGCAGTCCTCCATAGGAATGAATGGAATTCTACAGTATTTCAATCAAATGTTTCAAGGACAAAATTACATGTATTTAAGTATTTTTTGTTGTAGTGGGGACAGTAACATCAGTAGGCTCTAAAAAAAAATACTTTTAACGATTTTTGTAAAAATATATATATTTTTAATGTTTAGCTCACATAATATAATTTAAAAGTATGCATTAAGGTGTCTGTAATAGAATAAATGTGTCTACAAAGAATGTAGACATTAATAAATGCATTTCTATAGCTTCCAAAATAGTGCCAAGATGGCTGCACGGTGGCTTCAATACAGCGCCCCCTGTCAGTCATCCAGGGTTTATACACATAATTGATTACTACCTTATTACCACATTATTACTATATTAGTACTACCCTATGTTAAAGGGGCAATATGTGCTTGCTACATCCATCTTTGGACTTGATAGATACCTATTGATAAAAAAATAAAATAAAGAATATAACTTACAAATGCCTCATGAGCTTAGTTTAATTGTTGTACCCCATCAGAACCCAAAATATAAGCTTGTTTTACTCGAACGTTTGTAAGGGTTGTAAATGTAAACAAACACTATAACCTCAAAATATGCTTAAAACTATCAGTTTGATATTTTGGATGGTCAGTCCTTGCATCCATAGCTCTGTCTATGAATGTCATAGTGGTTACATTTCTCCAGACCCATCCTTCAGATTTTACCACAGTTGTGTTTTTTCGGTACCTCCTTTTAGGTTTACTCCATCTTGATGATCCAACTTCTTGTCACTCTTTCCATAGTGGCTTTATTCACGTTCTGGTAAGTGTTCTAATACCTCTGAATATGGATGCTACTTTTCACCCTTCAATAGTTTCATCTGGTCAGGCCTGGTCAGAAGTCCCACACTTTGATACAGTAATGCTCTATCACACTGTGAACCAGACATGACACATTCACAGGCACTAGATAAGAAGCTGCAAGTTATGAGATGACTCATATGGAACGTTTACCATAAAAGGCAGAAAACATATATACCAAGTACTTTGAGGGAAATGGGCAAACATGGCATATTTACAATTCTTTGTGCTTCCTTCATCAGTGAACCAGTGAAGAACTACATTCAGTCCAACCCTGGATGGTACTGGGCTTCTTAGTAAGTCACAGCTTTGATCTTGCATACGTCATTACTATGTTGATTTCACTCTGAAAGTACTAAAACATATGTTTTTTTTCTTTACACAGTGCTGTGTTCTTTGTCACATACATTACACTCGTCTGCTGTCCTGGACCAAGGTGGGTTTAATACTTTAATGTGTGTGGTTAACACAACTTTAGTTATTATGATAATAGAGAATGTATAATTTTAGCAGAACGTAACGACAGTACTTACTATGATTTGTATTTCCAATAGGAGACAGTTTCCATGGAATCTGATCCTGCTCGCCGTCTTTGTAAGTATCATGTAGTGTTTGAAACAATCGATACCATAGCATTTATACACATTGTCTAAAGACAATACTTCACATAATTCAGAATCACATACTTTTCCTTTGAGTGTAACCTACAATAGGCTTTCTCAGTAATGTCTCTTTACTTTGTAATCTCTCCTGTTACAGACCCTCTCTCTCTCCTATATGACAGGGATGCTATCCAGGTACAGTCTTTCATAGCTGTCTACAGTTGGTTTTCCTCTGTTGTCTTACTTCTCACTGTCTCGTCCGCTATGCTTGCCTGCTTCTTCAGACTGATATGGCTAGCATGATGTTTTTTGCAGCCAGGTAAAGTGCTAATGTAATATTAAATTCAGCTAGTTAAGGTCTTGGTGAGCTAATCAGATATGCTAAATTAGGGTTCGACTGAAAGGATGGTAGATCACCAGGAAGAGGGTTGGGCAACCCTGCATTAAACTGTGTCAGTGTCAATCAGTTATGCCAAAGGTATACATGGTCTTACTAACACTGTTGCACAGTTGTAGATTTTAACCTTGCTTTGTTACTGTGTATTTACCTAAATAAGTCATTAATATGTTACTACTGTATGATAACCATTTTAGTATGTCATTTCTTAGTAACTAAATACTTGTCAAATCATTTCTCTACCATATATTTCCCCTTTAATAGTTATTACAACACCAAGTCAGTGGTGATGTGTCTGGGTATTACTGCTATGGTCTGTCTAACCGTCACTCTCGTCAGCTTCCAAACTAAGGTCAGTCTGCCAGAACTTTCCTCCAGCGAAAAAGGAACTTCTACAATTTAAAAGAGAGCTTCTATGAATCACAATTTGTTCTAAGTTGTTCTTTTTAACTTGTGATCAAGTGAACTTCTCTTTTCTCTTCTATCTTCCCTTCTGTCCTATTCAGTTTGACGTGACATCATGCCAAGGCGTATTGTTTACCTTCTGCATGGTCATGATGGTGTCTGGACTGGTCTTGGCCATCGCCCTGCCCTACGGATATGTAAGATAATAATAATAATACACTTTATTTGTAGAGCACATTGTCATACAGGAAGACTGCTAATTAAACTGCTATACATAGTAGGAAGTTAAACTACCCTAATCAGAACCTATATAATTAATTAGATGAATAAGTTAATGCAGCTGGATACTAACATGAGGAACTAGACAGAGGTCTCTACCAAGCCTACAGCTGGGTCAGATCTAATTGAATGTGTTGGATATGATATTTCACAGATATAATATCACATTTCATGTGCTGCAGGTGCCCTGGGTGCATGGCGTCTATGGTGCCTTGGGAGCATTGCTGTTTACCATGGTAAGTGTAAAACCTATATAGTCTGATTAACTACACAGTCTATCAATGACAAATATCAAAGAGAGATGTACTAACACTTCAATTGTTTTCTTCTCTGTTTAGTTTTTGGCGTTTGACACCCAGCTACTGATGGGGAACAAGCGCTACACAATAAGTCCAGAGGAATACGTCTTTGCCACTCTCAACATCTACCTAGATATCATCTACATCTTCTCCTTCTTCCTCTCACTGTTTGGAACAGAGAGGACAAACTGAATCCAACTCCAGGCCACCATCTCAGCTCACCATCTAAACAGGACCCGTATTCATAGTCTCAAACTGCATTTACACATGTAGCCAAATTCTGATAATTTTTTCACTAATTGGTATTTTGACCAATCATATCAGCTCTGAAAAATATCTGATGTGAAAAGATCTGATGTGGACAAAATACCAATTAGTGGAAAAAATATCAGAATTGGGCTGCCTGTGTAAACGCAGCCTCAAAGTAGTATTGCTGATCTAGGATTTGCCATTTAGATCATAGTAAATAGTATTATATACAGGGGGGATCTGATCCTAGATCAGCACTATCAGCTATGAATACAGGCTCTGATCTCACCATCATGATGTACCGTACACAACCCATTGATCCTTGATCCACCACCTCCTCCCACAGTCTCTGCCCTCTCTAGCATGATGTGGACCTATACTACTGTACCAGTATTGGGTTTTTAGCTTGTCTGTTAAGCTGTCGATCTCAGCACTAATGTACAGCAGTTTTCACCCATAGGGTCACAGATCTATAGATTTACATTGCTCACAGTAGACAGATGTGGAAGAAAACATGCAAAATACTGAGTCTAAAATCTATAACTGTAGGTGTTTGTGTCTTATGCAGATGTGATGTCCTTGTGTTCTCCTATCTTTTAACAACAACAGTCATCTATGACAGTGCTCTACAGGAGATCACCTCGTCACTCCTGAACACATGAATATCAGAATCACCTTTATTTGCCAACTACATTAAAATATACCCGGAATTTGATTCAGTGAAATGGCTTGAAGGGCATTCTAGAAAGTGCATTATTTCCCTATAATGCACAGTATATTTGCATGGTAGAATTCAATGACTATATTTAATTGTTACATGTTTTGTTTGAGCTGCTTTTGAAAGCAAAAGTCAAAATGCAACAGTATTGCTATTGTTGAATTCGATTTTCATAATAGCAAGCTAGGACTAATGATTGTTTTGGTTACCACGGCAACTATTGTCAGGGTTACTGTAGCTTGCTAGTACATTTTCTTTCTACTTCTATGTACATTGAACACATTTCTACCGGCAAATGAACACATTTCTAGTGGCAAATGTGTTAAATTATAGCCATGGTATAAAAGGAATAATCAATTCTGGACTCTGCGTTCTCTGAAAAATAATGCAACTCCGTGGAAGGTCACGTCGATCATAATTTTCCATAGAACGCATAACCCCTCGTTCATTATCCCTTACAAATATAGACGATAAACTTAATACAGACAGAATATATCGACAAAGAATTTGAGAATTGACATACACTATGAATAGCAAAAAAATAAATAATTATGCATGGTACAGATGTAGATCAAACATAGACATCATGTAGTTTTCACCTTTGTTGTTCGTTTATCAGTAGTACACTAGGCTACATCCGATTACATTAGTGTACAGATGTAGGATCTTAATTTGATCACCCTGTTGCAGGATAACTTTTCTGCAATGTAGGAAATGTAACACTTGTGGTGTGTTTGAGGTTTAAAAAGTCTTCAGAAGTTTGAAATTTGATTTTCCCTCACGAAAATAGATCAACCCCTACAGAATTGTCCATTAATTATAATCCACATAATAATTCACATTTTCTGTTGCTGCATGATTATTTTCCTGCTGCAGCAAACTGGCTCAAATTAAGATCTACATCTGTACAATGTAAAAGCACCCTTTGATTACCCTCAGCTTTAGACCTCTATCAAAGGCACCTGTGCACAGTATGTCTGTGGTTTGTTGTTTCTCTAATGCCTATCCTCCGTTCTGTCAGCTCTTAGCCTACTGGTTGAAATCTCAAACGAACATAAAATCCAGAGCATGCAGGCAATTCAATCCAATTCGGAGTACATTTGAATGTAGGCTAATTGCTTGGCTTTCCATGGCTGCTTTGAATCAAGTTGCACTTAAACTGGAGATGTAATGCAATCTTGTCTATATGATGAGCCATAGTCCAATGATGTCAGTAGGGGTTTCCCCACTCGACCCTGGTTGGATGCTATTTAACTCTGAAGTTCTCATTTATTTACAGATGGGCTAAACCAATGACTTCATACCCATTCTTTGCTGAGCATGTTTTGGGGGTCAATCTGGACAACTTTTTAAAATGTAGGGATGTGGTAAATGTATGTATTTGCTCCAGATGTTATAAGTTGATGACTTAACTTTGTGGTTATTACTGTTTTTATAGAGACCGAAAGAGTTGTTATATTTTGTAAAATCAAAAAATGTGAATTGTTGTAAAAGTGAATAGTTTTGAATATTGTCACTAAAAATAGTTAATCATGCTTGCAACATGCCTGATGTGTACATGACAAAATAATAGTACATTGTACTCGACCTGAAAAATATGAAACATATATTTTCTTAAATAACACCCTGAATGTGTATGACATTTGTGGCCTTGGAATAGTCTTATCTGAACAAATTGTAATTAATTTGCTGGTGTAAATATGCGCCTCTTGACTAAGTGCATTGAGTGTTATTCCATTTGAATGTGTTAGGAAATTCATTTATATTTACAATTCTTGCTGTACATAATACATATGTATTTATTTATTAGAACAGGAATGTGAATGTTTATTGCATTTACCTCTAAACAAAATAATAAAAACAATTGGCTCACCGGATCTTCTAGTTTTTTTTTGTATCTCAGACACTAAATAGAATAGAACAGAATATATCCGTGTAGAATATAATATGCGTGTCGAAATCTGTGAACAGCATCAAAAAAGCGCCAGAAAAAAAGCACTCCAACCAGCCATTCACGTTTCAGAATACTTGCGTCTACTCGAGTTGCTCATCCAATGAAAACGTTTCATGGTAAAACTTCGAGCTCAGCCATGTTGTGGTTTTGAATGAGGAAGAAGCGGGAGAGGTTATTGTTTAGCGAGTTTATACACCGTATTTTTGTATTTAAAGTGCTATATTGAGGTACTTTTGCTCCTTGGCTATTTAAGAAACAGCAATTGCATTCTAGAATGTGGTAGTAGTGATTAAACTCAGTCAAGTGCGGATTCAAATCCTAGTAGCTAAAGCCACATACAACCAGCTTGTTAGCTAGCTAGTTTAGCTAACCGCTAACTAGCTAGCAAGTTTGTTAGCTGCGCGAGCTAAATAGCTAGCTAATTTCAAGGGAAGGAAGGGGAAGGTAACCTAAAATCTAGGTAGCTAGCTGGTTAGTAGTGTTGGTTAGGTAGCTAACTAACTACGATTTACTTGCCCCGGCCGAATGACGTTGGGTGGCTTTATGTGCTTTTGGCTGCGCTGGCAGGCGGGTTGGAAGCAACCATAGCGATACATTTTTTCGCGGGAGGGAGGTTTTAAACTTCTCTAGCTAAACATGTTCAATACATTTTACGAATGGATTGGAACGGGCTTCGCTAATCTCCGCAATGGAGTGCCAGCTCCCGATCAACAGGATAACGTCGACACACACGGAATACAACAAGGGCGTCGGATCAGGAGAAAACGACCTATCGACTGGTAAGTTAATATTAGCTAGTTAACTATCTGTAATTATATTTGTTGTGTAGTAAGTTAGTTAGCAATTTAGCTTAGTTTATCTGTTGGTGGTGACACGGGATGACCAGTCAGTTTGTTTGATGACCTAACTAGCTGGCTGTTAGCTATATGTGAGTTGTAAATTTGCGGTCTCGTTCATTTGACATTGTGGTGAGATGCTAGCAGGTATGTCACACATTGTCTGACATGTGGAAGTGGGTTGTTGAGCAATCAAACTTGCTTACTCAACAACCGCTATGGCTGGAGTGGATTGTAACCGGTCGCTGTCTAAAGTGAATGTAGTTAACTAGTTATAAGAGTTGTAATGACAATACCCGCTATCACTGACGGGGACTCTGGCTTATTCTCATTTTGGACGTTTTCCCCTTTTTGTCAAAGTTTGGAGGACGGAGAGGCACTTGACCAAGATGAGCAAGCCCTAGCAGTGAAGAAATTCCAGATGGGTAAGCTTTGCTGCAACCTTGACCATTCAGTCATAGGCCTATATCTTGTGTTGTCTAACATGTTCCTGGCACAGTGTATACTGTGATCTATAAACAAACCATGGCTCTCTGACTTAGACTGCATTTATGTCGATATTACAGGGGATCTCGTTGACACAGTAAAGACTGCGGCTGAAGGGGTGAAGAGCCATAGCTCCAATGTGGCTTCGTGGGTACGGAACAGTGTGACCCCTACCTTGAGGAACATACTGCCTGCTTCCCCTGGCCCTCCTCTAGAAGAACACACAGGGGAAGAGCCTCCAGAAGAGCCCCACCTGGAGCCCTCAACCTTTGCACCCCCTCCCTCAACTGTCTGGGAAGAAACTGAGGTATTGGATCTCTTTATGTTTCAGGGCCCATAATTTGCATCGGCTTTGACTTTTAAATCATAATGAATACGAGGGGGGACCTGATCCTAGATCAGCACTCCTACTCTTAAGACACTTTTTCAATATTGGCCCATATCTTGTAGTAGATTTATACGCATTCATTACTCCAGTTTACTGCAGGCCAGCACTCTGTTATATTCATATTGAACAATAATATCCGGTGTTTTTATGGTATTGTTTTCAGGTACTTGAGGTGAGGAACTCTGCTCCTCTGGATGGGATGTTCGTTGCTCCATCAACAACTCTTGAATGGAAAAGCTCTAAATCAGGCAAGGCTATTCTAAGAATGTCTATGAAAACATTCCTTCTGACAGCTGGAAATTTTAGTAATGTTGCTATGGAAATGGAACAGTTGTTTGACACACTCTTTTTCCTCCTTTCTTCACTGCAGAGTCCTTTAGAATTGAGAAGTCGATGATGGGATCGAAGGTCTGCAGGCGGCAAGTTTGCATGGCTCTTACACATCGTGAAGCACCCAAAACAAATGGGCACTCTGTCAGTAGCACCCCTAAGCCATGTCCCTCTCCCCACCTGGGAAGGACCCACCTCAGAACACCTGCATCAAATAGGTATGCTCATATTGTCAATAGATATAGGCCTATCTTTCTCACTGATGAAAAAAGTAATTCTGCTATTAATTAATCAAGTATTGTACGGGTGCTTGAAAACCTCGAATAAGATCGATTTTGAACAGGACCATTTCAAGGTTGTGAAAGTGCTTGATTTTCAAAAGGAGTGCTTAAAAATGCTCTATTTTCTGTGCATGGTAGTGCTCCATTCACAATAATTTCATTCTCTCTCTCTCTCTCTCTCTCTCTCTCTCTGTCTGCAGACGGTTTACCTCAGCAGGGTTAGGGACAGGAAGCAGCTCCATCACCAGCATGTATGAGAAGACCTTCCCTATCCGCATGGTGCAGAGTCCTTCACACGGCAGCTCTTCCAACCGCCTCCTCAAAGCCTGGGCTCGCTGCACTGCACAAGAGGTCAGATACCCCTGACCAGAATTTTTATGGATCCCACTTGCTGCACTGTTTGCTGAACTTTTGCTATTGGGCTGTTTTGGATGAACTTTGTTATATAACTATTGTTCTGCATTGTAAGTCAAGATATACCTGGATAGATACAATAGAATAACTTCCCCCCCAATATTTTCCATATCAAAGCCTAATTTATAATATAGTGTTGGATCCTCTCTGTGTGTCTCCAGTCTGTCCGTGAGGAGGAGAAGGAGGTGTACAGACAGCTACTGGCCATGGTCTCAGGTGGACAGTCCTCGTGTCTCAACGGCAGCTCCCATGGCTTTCCGCACTCACACAGAGACTTGTGAGTACAACAACCACAAAGCCAACACGACAGTCCTCTCGCTCTCCTCTACACAGACAATTCAGTCATGCTCAATGACCTGTACTGGCAAGTTGATGCAAGCACACACGTTTTCATCAGGAAATGTACGTTTTCTACTTCTCCCTGGGGTTTGTAGTCCTACATTTGTGTGTACTGGTGCTCCCCTTTCCCTTAGTTCTGACATGTCCCTCTCTCTCTCTCTCTCTCTCTCTTTCACTCACTCACTCACTCACTCTCAGCACCAGCTTCCTGAGTACCAGCAGACGTCTGCTCCAATGTTCGTCCCCTGCCGGGTCAGGAGATGCCTCACAGGGCCCCAGTGGACCCCCCAGCCAGGGGTACAGCAACGTCCCCAGCCCAGGAGAGGGCTCCACCAGTGGGGCAGGGAACCAGCCATGGGCCTCTGACTCAGACCTCACCCCCAGGGGACCAGAGCCACTACAGTCTGCCCCCTCACCAGTTACCCTACAGGACACCTCTTCTCAGGACTCACAATCATCAGGTAATGATTGAGACATCATTATTCAATTCATCCAAGGTAATTATTCTAAAAATAGCTGCCGAAATTGTTGCAACCCCTATTACTAGCCTGTTCAATCTCTCTTTCGTAACGTCTGAGATCCCTAGAGATTGGAAAGCTGCCGCTGTCATCCCCCTCTTCAAAGGGGGTGACACTAGATTCAAACTGTTACAGACCTATATCCATCCTGCCCTGCCTTTCGAAAGTTTTTGAAAGCCAAGTTAACAAACAGATCACCGACCATTTCGAATCACACCGTACCTTCTCCGCTATGAAAGCCAACACCTCCTTTGGAAGCCATTCCTTCCAGTTCTCTGCTGCCAATGACTGGAACGAACTGCAAAAATCTCTGAAGCTAAAGAGACTCTTATCTCCCTCACTAACTTTAAGCATGAGTTGTCAGAGCAGCTTACCGATCACTGCACCTGTACACAGCCCATCTGAAATTAGCCCACCCAACTACCTCATCCCTATATTGTTATTTATTTTGCTCATTTGCACCCCAGTATCTCTATTTGCACATCATCTCTTGCACACATATCATTCCAGTGTTAATACTAATTGTAATTATTTTGCACTATGGCCTATTTATTGCCTTACCTCCATAACTTGCTACATTTGCACACACTGTATATATATTTTCTGTTGTATTTTTGACTTTATGTTTTGTTTTACCCCATATGTAACTCTGTTGTTTTTATCGCACTGCTTTGCTTTATCTTGGCCAGGTCGCAGTTGTAAATGAGAACTTGTTCTCAACTGGCTTACCTGGTTAAATAAAGGTTAAATAAAATAAATAAATTCAATCATCCCTTTTAATTGCTCGTAGGGAATGAATAACGTTTATTGAATTGATGGTTGGATGCTGTAGTAACAATTAGTGTAGTTATGCATCATGTTTACATTAAAGCCTGTCTGTCTGTCTGTCTTCACCATCATGGATTTGTGGTCACCTCTTGTCTTGTTCTGAACAGCTTATGATGGGGACTCCGTAATCATTGTGAAAGAACAGAAGGGCAAAAAGCCAGACAGTTCAAGGTAAGTGTTTTTGTTCAGTTGTGGATGTTTGTTATGTGCTTTGTTGTCCCCACCTAACCTGGTTAATCTATCTCTCTATCTCTACAGTGTACCATGCTTCCAAGCTGAACTCTGGATCAAAGAATTGTAAGTCCCCTGATTCCTTACACTCATGATTGGTACCGCTTTCGTTACTATTTCTTGATAAATTCATGGTGTATTTTGCTGTATATCGCAGTGCGCCAGTGCATACTAGATGCTCCGCATAAATAAAAATGAAACCCTCTTCTTGCTCATTACAGAAGTCCTTTCCTCAAGTCAATTTGTGTGTCTGTGTTTCCCAGGACTAGCATGTACGACTCCCGTGCCCGGGAGAGACGGAGGCAGATAGAGGAGCAGGAGGCCCTAGCTGCTCAGCTGCTGCGACAGGTACTTTCTCTGTCCTCCTCATTGGTGTGATGTCAGCCATCATGTCTATACATAGTCCCACACTTACCTCACCCAATAGAAATGATAAGTTCTCCCTCTAGGCTTTTATTCATCGTTGCATAAGAATATGAGATGAGATGCTCTTTCACCACTCTGAAATAAACATTCAACTCTGTGGTGGTAGCTCTAACCCTAACCCTCTTCTGCTGTGGTCTGGTGGTTCCAGCGTATATCAGATGACAGCCAGCTGGGCCACGGGGCCGTGGAGCTGCATGTTAGAGTCCCTCTGGAGAAGGAGGTTCCTCTGGCTCCCTTCATAGAGGAACCCAAACCCACAGAGGAGAAACCAGAGTTCCCCGAGCTCACCGAGGTACATTCACTGTCTTTTAGTTTTGTGTATTGTGCCTATTTTAGCACTTTGAGTTTGTGTGAGAGGGCATTACCAATACAATGCATTATTGTTATTTTATTGTTCAGTGCATTGAGGTGTTTTAAATGCAGTTTAAATAAATCAAGTTGGTTTGATCACAGTGCGCATCAGGAATGTACATAATAATGATAATAATAATTGATTGGATTTATATAGCGCTTTTCTACCGAGGTACTCAAAGCGCTTTACATAGTAGGGGGAAACTCACCTCATCCACCACCAATGTGTGGCACCCACCTAGGTGATGCACGGCAACCATTTTTGTGCCAGAACACTCACCACACATCAGCTGTCAGGTGGAGAGGTGAGGAGTGATATATGCCTATTAGCCTTTAGCTGAGCCAGCTTGTTTGTGTGTCTGCCACCCAGGATATGAAGGGGGAGGTGGGCCGGGCGCTGAGGGGAGGCAGCCAGGACGAGGTGCTGAGTGAAGGCTTCAGACTCACCATCACACGCAAAGACCTCCAGACACTCAGCCACCTCAACTGGCTCAACGATGAGGTGAGAGCACATCACACACTGCTTCTGTTTGTCATGCTGCTTGGTCATTTTTCTGTCCGTAATTTGAGTAGCTTTTATTTAGTGTGGGTTTGAGTGACAACTGAGTGTACTGGACAGGTGTGTGTGTGTATAGTGTACTGGACAGGTGTGTGTAGTGTACTGGACAGGTGTGTACAGTAGAGCAGCGATTCTTAACTGGTGGGTCGCGACCCAAATTTGAGTGGGTTGCAAGTGTCTGCGTAAAAAAAAAAGCCATGAAAACGACTTAAATTTTTTCAATATAGAGATATTAGCAGCACTATGTTGGTTGATTTCGTGGTCTCAAGCCAGTGAGTTTATTAACATACTTCATCAATAAAATGGGCAAAATTGTATTATTGACAATGAAAGAGGTGGGAATGTTGTTCCCTTGTCATATAATTCTTACATTTACTATCAGGAAGCGGCACAGGTCCTAATCCAGGCACTTGTCATCTCCCGTCTGGATTACTGCAACTCGCTGTTGGCTGGGCTCCCTGCCTGTGCCATTAAACCCCTACAACTCATCCAGAACGCTGCAGCCCGTCTGGTGTTCAACCTTCCCAAGTTCTCTCACGTCACCCCGCTCCTCCGCACACTCCACTGGCTTCCAGTTGAAGCTCGCATCTGCTACAAGACCATGGTGCTTGCCTACGGAGCTGTGAGGGGAACGGCACCTCCGTACCTTCAGGCTCTGATCAGTCCCTACACCCAAACGAGGGCATTGCGTTCTTCCACCTCTGGCCTGCTGGTCCCCCTACCTCTGCGGAAGCACAGTTCCCGCTCAGCCCAGTCAAAACTGTTCGCTGCTCTGGCAGCCCAATGGTGGAACAAGCTCCCTCACGACGCCAGGACAGCGGAGTCACTGACTCCAGACACAGACACTTGAAACCCTACCTCTTTAAGGAATACCTGGGATAGTATAAAAGTAATCCTTCTACCCCACCCCCACAAAATAATAATAATAATAATAATAAATAAAATAACAAATATATATATATATATATATATATATATATATAAATAAAACAAATTAAAAATATACTCTAAAAAAATTTGAGAAATATACTCTAAAAAACATTTTGTCCCACTGCCTATCATAAGGTGAATGCACCAATTTGTAAGTCGCTCTGGATAAGAGCGTCTGCTAAATGACGTAAATGTAATGTAAATGTAAATATAACAGTAAAAATTATTTTCCAGATTCTATTTTGGCGATTATTTTTTGTGATTAAAAAAACAAACATTTTTAGTCATTTAGCAGACGCTCTTATCCAGAGCGACTTACAGGAGCAATTAGGGTTAAGTGCCTTGCTCAAGGGCACATCGACAGATTTTTCACCTAGTCGGCTCGGGGATTAGAACCAGCGACCTTTCGGTTACTGGCACAACGCTCTTAACCACTAAGCTACCTGCCGCCCCATGCGAGTGATGCGAGTATTGGGTCGTGACTGAGAGAACTTGGTTCAATTTGGGTTCTGAGGCAAAACCACTTGAGAACCACTGCAGTAGTGTACTAGACATTATATTTACAGTAGTGTACTGGACAGGGTATTTACCGTAGTGTACTGGACAGGGTATTTACCGTAGTGTACTGGACAGGGTATTTACCGTAGTGTACTGGACAGGGTATTTACCGTAGTGTACTGGACAGGGTATTTACCGTAGTGTACTGGACAGGGTATTTACCGTAGTGTACTGGACAGGGTATTTACCGTAGTGTACTGGACAGGGTATTTACCGTAGTGTACTGGACAGGGTATTTACCGTAGTGTACTGGACAGGGTATTTACCGTAGTGTACTGGACAGGGTATTTACCGTAGTGTACTGGACAGGGTGTATGTAGTAGTGTACTGGACAGGTGGATACAGTAGTGTACTGGACAGGATATTTACAGTAGTGTACTGGACAGGTGTATACAGTAGTGTACTGGACAGGTGTATACAGTAGTGTACTGGACAGGTGGATACAGTAGTGTACTGGACAGGTGGATACAGTAGTGTACTGGACAGGTAGATACAGTAGTGTACTGGACAGGTGTATACAGTAGTGTAATGGACAGGTGGATACAGTAGTGTACTGGACAGGTGGATACAGTAGTGTACTGGACAGGTGTATACAGTAGTGTACTGGACAGGTGGATACAGTAGTGTACTGGACAGGTGGATACAGTAGTGTACTGGACAGGTGGATACAGTAGTGTACTGGACAGGTGGATACAGTAGTGTACTGGACAGGTGGATACAGTAGTGTACTGGACAGGTGGATACAGTAGTGTACTGGACAGGTGGATACAGTAGTGTACTGGACAGGTGGATACAGTAGTGTACTGGACAGGTGTATACAGTAGTGTACTGGACAGGAGTATACAGTAGTGGTCTACCTATGTTGTATTTTCTTCATTCATTGCTTCTCTCCTTTTACTCTGCAGGTGATCAACTTCTACATGAACCTGCTGGTGGAGCGCAGTAAGGATCCCAGCCTGCCGACGGTCCACACCTTCAACACCTTCTTCTTCCCAAAGCTACGCAGCGCAGGCTACTCTGCCGTACGCCGCTGGACCAAAAAGATGGACATCTTCTCAATGGATGTCATACTGGTGCCCGTCCACCTGGGGGTACACTGGTGCCTCTCTGTGAGTACTATACTAACACCCTGCTGGTGCCCGTCCATCTTGGGGTGCACTGGTGCCTCTCTGTGAGTACTATACTAACACCCTGCTGGTGCCCGTCCACCTGGGTGTACACTGGTGCCTCTCTGTGAGTACTATACTAACACCCTGCTGGTGCCTGTCCATCTGGGGGTGCACTGGTGTCCCTCTGTGAGTACTACACTATACTAACACCCTGCTGGTGCCCGTCCACCTGAGGGTACACTGGTGCCTCTCTGTGAGTACTGTACTATACTATACTAACACCCTGCTGGTGCCTGTCCACCTGAGGGTACACTGGTGCCTCTCTGTGAGTACTATACTAACACCCTGCTGGTGCCCGTCCATCTTGGGGTGCACTGGTGCCTCTCTGTGAGTACTATACTAACACCCTGCTGGTGCCCGTCCACCTGGGGGTACACTGGTGCCTCTCTGTGAGTACTATACTAACACCCTGCTGGTGCCTGTCCATCTGGGGGTGCACTGGTGTCCCTCTGTGAGTACTACACTATACTAACACCCTGCTGGTGCCCGTCCACCTGAGGGTACACTGGTGCCTCTCTGTGAGTACTGTACTATACTATACTAACACCCTGCTGGTGCCTGTCCACCTGAGGGTACACTGGTGCCTCTCTGTGAGTACTATACTAACACCCTGCTGGTGCCCGTCCATCTTGGGGTGCACTGGTGCCTCTCTGTGAGTACTATACTAACACCCTGCTGGTGCCCGTCCACCTGGGGGTACACTGGTGCCTCTCTGTGAGTACTATACTAACACCTTGCTGGTGCACGTGCACTGGTGCCTCTCTGTGAATACTGTACAGCAGCCCTATAGCTATAACTAACTATTATACTGCAACTCTCCTCCAGTCAGCAATGCCTGATTCCCACTAAAGAGCCGAGCTGTACTGGGCTGCCCTGGAACCTTGCTGGAAAGGACAGTGTGAAAGCGAAATATCCGAGCCAGCACTGTGCGGTTCAGGGCGGCCCTGTAGTGTGAATCACACTATCTGAAGTGGGATGTTTATATTAACATCCTTCTCCTCTCAGGTGGTGGATCTCCGTAAGAAGAGTGTCACATACTTTGATTCAATGGGAGGAAACAATGACGAAGCCTGCAGGATATTGCTGCAATACCTGCAGCAGGAAAGCAAGGACAAGAAGGGCAAAGAGCTGGATACCGCAGAATGGACTCTGCAGAGCAAGACACGCAACGTGAGTGTTACATAACTAACAGAGATCGGTCAACTCAACATTCATTAACACATCACTTATTGATGTTGCCATCTTTTTAAACATTTATCTCAATGTTTCTCCCACCAGGAGATTCCTCAGCAGATGAACGGAAGTGACTGTGGAATGTTCACATGTAAATATGCGGAGTACATCACCAAAGACAAGCCAATCACATTCACACAAGTAAGTACTGTCAAACTTCAATTAATATCCCGCACATGTATTTGATTCAAGCGCCAAGCTGCCCCTGTGTCTGTTGGAGACAGGCTCGTATTGGAGGCCGGTGTTTAATCCAGTCAGAGGGGTGCAAAGCCCAGCTCAACCTGTTATGATTCACGCTAGGAACACAAGCGTGGAGCGTGGTCCTCTGTAGCTCAACTGGTAGAGCACGGCGCTTGTAACGCCAAGGTAGTGGGTTCGATCCCCGGGACCACCCATACACAAAAATGTATGCACGCATGACTGTAAGTCGCTTTGGATAAAAGCGTCTGCTAAATGGCTTATTATTATTATTATTATTATGATTCAGTTTCCTCGCTCTGCTTCTGTCATTTAATAAGTTCTATGATATTTGTAACACTGGTTGCATATAGTTTGCACTGCATATGTTGCAAAAGGGATGAATTGATTAGTATTTCTCACTGGTTACATGGACAGACTTGCGTTTTGACATGCAGGGATCAATAATTTAGCGCGAGAAAAGAGATGCTGTGAAATTCTACTGGAGCAGACTGGCCTTAAGTGGCACGCATCATTTTTTGACCCGGCACTTGTAAGAGACTGCCGTTTTATTTGCTCAAATGTGAAGTGATGGCCAGCCACTATATGAAACCGGCCCTTGTTGGAGACTCTGGGTTTAATGGAAGTGTTATGGTAAGCATGAGCAGTCCTGCCAGTACAGGAAATGTCCTACAATCCAATGACTTTACTTCTATCTCAAGGCCATCAGACTGTTAAATAGCCATCGCTAGCCGGCTACCACTCGGTTACGCAACCCTGCACCTTAGAGCCTGCTGCCCTATGTACATAGACATGGAATCACTGGCCACTTTAATAATGGAACACTAGTCACTTTAATAATGTTTACATACTGCTTTACTCATCTCATATGTATATACTGTATTCTACTGTATTTTAGTCAATGCCTCTCCGACATTGCTCGAGCTAATATTTATATATTTCTTAATTCCATTATTTTACTTTTAGATTTGTGTGTATTGTTGTGAATTGTTAGAGACTACTGCACTGTTGGAGCTAGGAACACAAGCATTTCGCTTGCTACACCCGCAGTACCATCTGCTAAATATGTGTATGTGACCAATAAAATTTGATTTGAGTAACTAACTCAATATTTCCCCTCCCTCCAATTTACAGAAACACATGCCCTACTTCAGGAGACGGATGGTCTGGGAGATATTGAATCGTAAACTGTTGTGATGAAATTGGGGATATTTTTGAACTGATAGCTACAGTTTGGTCAAGGGGAGGTGTCTGAAATGATGATGGTGCCCAAGACGCTGTGGCTGTTAAACTGCAGGAGGATTCAGCTGGTCCGCTCCTGGATGGGAAAGAGACTCAGAACAGGGACCTATGACCTTTATCAGGTGGAGCTCTGAGGTCCCCCCCATACACACGTCCAATCCAGTGGAGGATCTGACACTGTCATCTCTAAGGGTTTTGCTTATTTGGTCTTGAGCTTGAAAGGAGGAATGGAATAGAAAAGCAAAGCACTGCCTCTGCATAAGTTCCCCCATCTCAGTGTTTTATGTTGTGGTCCACTGTCACAATTTGGGAAGTCCAAGGTGCATTTTGTGTATCACCCAGCAAAGTTTGAGTTGGCGTTGTTTTCATTTACAAATTATACTCTCATCAGAACTTCTGTCTAGTGAAGTTGGACCAACCAGAATTTTGTCACTGATATTTTTGTAAACTACTTAAAAGTACAGTTCAAAGAAAGATTGGTGTTCGGATCTGACGCTTACTGTTAACCATAGACTTTATAAAAATAAGGTGTTAACACCCATACCTGGTTCAATAAACTGGTTAACTCAGAGAACCGAGATTGAGATATGGTGACATTATTTGATTTATATCTGGACATCCACATTTGATCATTGTTTTTAGCTAAATTGAAAATATATGCAACTGATTACAGTACATGTACTATTACCTCAGAGTATAATTTGTAAATGGGTTGCAATTGTATTGTACTTGACACTAGTTTTTTCATTGGTAATTGGACCCCAAAACAGATCAGCTGCAGTGATGCTTCCTTGATCAAGAGACCAATAGTTCCAAGACTAAATTGTAACCTTAAGTTTAAAGTCTATTTTGTTTAAATAAGCAAAGTGAAAAAAAAAGAAAAAAAACAGTTCAGCCCTTTTTTCAGGATATTTTCAACATTGTACATACTAAGGAGTATACAGTTTCTTAGGTAAAGTATTTAATCTACATTTTGTAACTTTTTTGAATGTTTTGTATCTAGAACAAAATATTTTTTTAAATAAATCCTCAAGTGTTATGTATGTGCATCTCTGTCTGGAAAGGTGTACTGTACATGAGCATACACACTAAGTAATCAAAGGCACATGGACATAAACAAGTTCAAAAACATCAAACCAAAGAAACCTCTTGAAAGCTGTGTTTGTCTAGAATGGGGACAATTGGACCTGCTAGTGTGGCACACAAGCAGATTAATGGAGGAAAGTGAATAACATTGTACATGGTTGCTTTACAATGGACTTGCTAAAGCCATGGGATAGTAGATGTTAAGTCTGTGAGCCAATGATCTATGAAATGTCAGTTTTCAATCTGTCTGACCACCCATGACGTGGATGACTTATTGCTGGACTGAACTTCAGCTGATGATTTCCCCCACCTAGATGTTGTAGGACAATTACTAGAACCCACTCCTCCGCAAACCTTTCAAATCCTAAATTGGCAGCAAGATGTTTCAAGTGGACTCTTCGGGTAAATCACGTGTCAAACTAATTCCACGGAGGGCCGAGTGTCTGCCGGTTTTCATTCTTCCCTACATGATTGATGAATTAAGATCACTGAATAGTAAGGAACTCCCCTCACCTGGTTGTCTACAGTGCATTCAGAAAGTATTCAGACCCCTTCACTTTTTCCACATTTTTGTTACTTTACAGCCTTATTCTAAAATTGAATTATTTTAATTTTTTTCTAATCTACACACTATACCCCATAATGACAAAGCAAAAACAGGTTTTTAGACATTTTTGCAAACGTATAACATTTTTGCTGGAATATCACATTTACATAAGTATTCAGACCCTTTACTCAGTACTTTATTGAAGCACCTTTGGCAGCGATTACAGCCTCGAGTCTTCTTGGGTATGACGCTACAAGCTTGGCACCCCTGTATTTGGGGAGTTTCTCCCATTCTCTGCAGATCCTCTCAAGCTCTGTCAGGTTGGATGGGGAGCGTCGCTGCACAGCTATTTTCAGGTCTCTCCAGAGATGTTCGATCGGGTTCAAGTCCGGGCTCTGGCTGGGCCACTCAAGGACATTGAGACTTGTCCCGAAGCCACTCCTGCGTTGTCTTGGCTGTGTGCATAGGGTCATTGTCCTGTTAGAAGGTGAACCTTGGCCGCAGTCTGAGGTCCTGAGCGCTCTGGAGCAGGTTTTCTTCAATGATCTCTCTGTACTTCGCTCCGTTCATCTTTCCCTCGATTCTGATTTGTCTCCCAGTTCCTGCCGCTGAAAAACATCCATACAGCATGATGCTGCCACCAAGCTTTACCGTAGGGATGGTATTGGCCATGTGATGAGCGGTGCTGGTTTCCTCCAGACGTGACGCTTGGCATTCATTTACATTTACGTCATTTAGCAGACGCTCTTATCCAGAGCGACTTACAAATTGGTGTATTCAACTTATGATAGCCAGTGGGACAACCACTTTTTTTTATGGGGGAGGGTAGAAAGATTACTTTTATACTATTCCAGGTATTCCTTAAAGAGGTAGGGTTTCAAGTGTCTCCGGAAGGTGGCCAGTGACTCCGCTGTCCTGGCATCGTGGGGGAGCTTGTTCCACCATTGGGGTGCCAGAGCAGCGAATAGCTTTGACTGGGCTGAGCGGGAACTGTGCTTCCGTAGAGGGAGGGGGGCTAGCAGGCCAGAGGTGGATGAACATAGTGCCCTCGTTTGGGTGTAGGGTCTGATCAGAGCCTGAAGGTAAGGAGGTGCTGTTCCCCTCACAGCTCCGTAGGCAAGCACCATGGTCTTGTAGTAGATGCGAGCCTCAACTGGAAGCCAGTGGAGTGTGCGGAGGAGCGGGGTGACATGAGAGAACTTGGGAAGGTTGAACACCAGACGGGCTGCAGCGTTCTGGATAAGTTGTAGGGGTTTAATGGCACAGGCAGGGAGCCCAGCCAACAGCGAGTTGCAGTAATCCAGACGGGAGATTACAAGTGCCTGGATTAGGACCTGTGCCGCTTTCTGTGTGAGGTAGGGTCGTACTCTGAGAATGTTGTAGAGCATGAACCTGCAGGATCGGGTCACCGCTTTGATGTTAGCGGAGAACGACAGGGTGTTGTCCAGGGTCACGCCAAGGTTCTTTGCACTCTGGAAGGAGGACACAATGGAGTTGTCAACCGTGATGGCGAGATCATGGAGCGGGCAGTCCTTCCCCGGGAGGAAGAGCAGCTCCGTCTTGCCGAGGTTCAGCTTGAGGTAGTGATCCGACATCCACACTGATATGTCTGCCAGACATGCAGAGATGCGATTCGCCACCTGGTTATCAGAAGGGGGGAAGGAGAAAATTAAATGTGTGTCGTCTGCGTAGCAATGATAGGAGAGGCCATGTGAGGATATGACAGAGCCAAGTGACTTGGTGTATAGAGAGAATAGGAGAGGGCCTAGAACTGAGCCCTGGGGGACACCAGTGGTGAGAGCACGTGGTGCGGAGACAGATTCTTGCCACGCCACCTGGTAGGAGCGACCTGTCAGGTAGGACGCAATCCAAGAGTGAGTAACGCCGGAGATGCCCAACTCGGAGAGGGTGAAGAGGAGGATCTGATGGTTCACAGTATCAAAGGCAGCAGATAGGTCTAGAAGGATAAGAGCAGAGGAGAGAGAGTTCGCTTTAGCAATGCGGAGAGCCTCCGTGACACAGAGAAGAGCAGTCTCAATTGAATGACCAGTCTTGAAACCTGACTGGTTTGGCTCAAGAAGGTCATTCTGAGAGAGATAGCAGGAGAGTTGGCTAGAGATGGCACGCTCAAGAGTTTTGGAGAGAAAAGAAAGAAGGGATACTGGTCTGTAGTTGTTGACATCGGAGGGATCGAGTGTAGGTTTTTTGAGGAGGGGTGCAACTCTCGCTCTCTTGAAGACGGAAGGGACATGGCCAGCGGTCAAGGATGAGTTGATGAGCGAGGTGAGGTAAGGGAGAAGGTCTCCGGAAATGGTCTGGAGAAGAGAGGAGGGGATAGGGTCAAGCGGGCAGGTTGTTGGGCGGCCGGCCATCACAAGTCGCAAGATTTCATCTGGAGAGAAAGGGGAGAAAGAAGTATAGGGTAGGGCAGTGTGAGCAGGACCAGCGGTGTCATTTGACTTAATAAATGAGGATCGGATGTCATCAACCTTCTTTTCAAAATGGTTGACGAAGTCATCCACAGAGAGGGAGGGGGAGGAGGAGGAGGATTCAGCAGGGAGGAGAAGGTGGCAAAGAGCTTCCCAGGGTTAGAGGCAGAGGCTTGACATTTAGAGTGGTAGAAAGTGGCTTTAGCAGCAGAAACAGAGGAAGAGAATGTAGAGAGGAGGGAGTGAAAAGATGACAGGTCCGCAGGGAGTCTAGTTTTCTTCCATTTCCGCTCGGCTGCCCGGAGCCCTGTTCTGTGAGCTCGCAATGAGTCGTCAAGCCACAGAGCAGGAGGGGAGGACCGAGCCGGCCGGGAGGATAGGGGACATAGAGAGTTAAAATATGCAGAAAGGAGGAGAGGATGGTTGAGGAGGCAGAATCAGGAGATCAGAGGGAGAAGGATTTAGCAGAAGGAAGAGATGATAGGATGGAAGAGGAGAGAGTAGCGGGAGAGAGAGAGCGAAGGTTGCGACGGCACATTACCATCTGAGTAGGGGCAGAGTGAGTAGTGTTGGAGGAGAGCGAGAGAGAAAAGGATACAAAGTAGTGGTCGGAGACTTGGAGGGGAGTTGCAGTGAGATTAGTAGAAGAACAACATCTAGTAAAGATGAGGTCAAGCGTATTGCATGCCTTGTGAGTAGGGGGGAGGGTGAGGTCAAAAGAGGAAAGGAGTGGAAAGAAGGAGGCAGAGAGAAATGAGTCAAAGGCAGACGTAGGGAGGTTAAAGTCACCCAGAACTGTGAGGGGTGAGCCATCCTCAGGAAAGGAACTTATCAAGGCGTCAAGTTCATTCATGAACTCTCCAAGGGAACCTGGAGGGCGATAAATGATAAGGATGTTAAGCTTGAATGGGCTAGTGACTGTGACAGCATGGAATTTAAATGAGGAGATAGACAGATGGGTCAGGGGGAAAAGAGAGAATGTCCACTTGGTAGAGATGAGGATTCCTGTGCCACCGCCGCGCTGACCAGATGCTCTCGGGGTATGCGAGAACACATGATCAGGCCAAAGAGTTCAATCTTTGTTTCATCAGACCAGAGAATCTTGTTTCTCATGGTCTGAGAGTCCTTTAGGTGTCTTTTGCCAAACTCCAAGCGGGCTGTCATGTGCCTTTTACTGAGGAGTGGCTTCAGTCTGGCCACTCTACCAAAAAGGCCTGATTGGTGGAGTTCTGCAGAGATGGTTGTCCTTCTGGAAGGTTCTCCCATCTCCACAGAGGAACTCTAGAGCTCAGTCAGAGTGACCATCGGGTTCTTGGTCACATCCCTGACCAAGGCCTTTCTCCCCCGATTGCTCAGTTTGGCCAGGCAGCCAGCTCTAGGAAAAGTATTGGTGGTTCCAAACTTCCTCCATTTAAGAATGATGGAGGCCACTGTGATCTTGGGGACCTTCAATGCTGCAGACCTTTCCTTGTACCCTTTCCCAGATCTGTGCCTTGACACAATCCTGTCTCGGAGCTCTACGGACAATTCCTTCGACCTCATGGCTTGGTTTTTGCTCTGACATGCACTGTCAACTGTGGGACCTTATATAGACCGGTGTGTGCCTTTCCAAATCATGTCCAATCAATTGAATTTACCACGGGTGGACTCCAATGAAGTTGTAGAAACATCTCAAGGATCATCAATGGAAACAGGATGCACCTGAGCTCAATTTCGAGTCTCATAGCAAAGGGTCTGAATACTTATGTAAATAAGGTATCTTTTTATATATATAAAAAAAATCTAAAAACCTGTTTTCGCTTTGTCATTATGGGGTATTGTGTGTAGATTTATGAGGAAAACAATTAATTTAATCAATTTTAGAATAAGGCTGTAACGTAACAAAATGTGGAAAAAGTGAAGGGGTCTGAATACTTTCCGAATGCACTGTAGGTCTTAATTGAAAGGGAAAACCAACAGACACTACTAGGCCTTCCATTGAATGACTGACACACCTGAATGAATATCTGAACTATGGAAAAGGGCAAGAGCATTTTGACATTTCAAACTAAGGCTGAACATTTTATTTGAGTTAAACAACAATCTGGAATAATGACAGCCTCAAAATAAATACGACAGATAGTGTATCAAACATTGAATTGTGGTTTCCTAAGACTGATACTACAAATCTGATAAGAAAAGTATTCCTGTTTATCAAACAGTTTCAGACAGTGCATGAATGTTTCCAGATAGCAATGTAGTATGTAGCACCTTTTAAATCCCCTCTTGATGAAATCTAGAAGGCATTTCTGTGATAATATTCTTACTTCCTACCACAAATTAATTCATGGGGCAACAAAGCTTGGCATGTACAGTAACAAATCAACTAAAGGGAACAAGATAAAACAAATTACAAATTTATTCACTTAGAAATGTTCAATGCCTACCGGATGATGTCTTTGGTAACAAACAAAAAAATCAACAACCAATATTTGTTTGACCAACAACAATAAGGACTCTGTATCTGGATGGACAAGGTAGTCAGTATCCCATTGTTAGGAGATGGTGTGAGGCCTTTAGCAAGATAGTTTAGTGATTTTCTCCAATCTCATTAACCATGTTGTACACAAAAACATTCCCTTTTATGCAGCCATCTCACTGTCATTAGATGAACAATGAGGCTGATAATCTTACAACTAGAGGTTTTGGATGAAGTTAAACTCAAATGAAAGCCACCGATAGCAAAATGATAAATGAGTGTTTCAAAAGTCACTATTGACAAACAGTCCATTGTTGTCACCTGAAATATAAGTATTGCATTATTGTGGACAATAAATTAATTGCATAGATCACTGGCCATTTTGAGAAACAAAACAGTCAGACTGGAGGTTTGACCTCGGATGTAGGCCTAGTTTCTGAACATAGGACAGAAGAGTGAGGATATGGACACAGTACCTGCTGTGACTGTGAGAGCAGCCTTGAGAACCATGGAGTTGTGACCTCATAAAACGTCTCAGAACCTTGCACATTAACATTGTGCAAGGTTCTACGTTGCTCTAGTAGGAGGTAATATTACTTTTCAGACACTGCATTCCCTAACCACTGACTGACTGAATGACTGACTACCACTTGGGACACATTTCAGAAATAATTTGTAAGAGTTATAACACATAATTCATTATCTTGGACTGATGAACAGTAAGCTCTTGGAAAGTGCCAAAGTGTCAAAACTTGTTGACACAGACGGATTGGAAATCTCTCAAACATTTAAAGCCTTTTCCATGTGATTGAAAAATAAAAACATGGTTCTGACTAGCAGGAGTACAGCTACAACCGGAAGTGCCTTTTTCATATCAGGTTAGGAGAATTTATGAAGCAGGTTAGGATAATTAACATGGCATGCTAGGAGACTTAGGTTAGGAAAAGGGTTAGAGTTAGCTAAAATGTTCTCCTAACCTGCTACAAAAATGTACTTCCGGTCGTAGCTGTATTCTCTGTAGTCACAACCCAAAACACAAATGACAGTAATGGCAGACACTATTTCAAAAGAAAAACTTGAATCTACTGTCCAAAGAAACAAGTACCTACTCAATGCACACTACCAAAAATAACATTGATCAATCTTAAAAGTATTAAATTGAATACAAAATCTCAATCTTTTATAGAAAAAATTGTCCCTCGGAATCAAAACAAACAAACAAAAACAGGAATCAACAAACAGACAGAGAGAAAGCTGGAATCAAAAAGACACGGCTAAGCATCTCAGTACTGGCCATACTTTTTGGATCTCTAATTTACTTCTTTAAACTACTAGCTCAACACTCGATGATATGAACTCCTAAGAACAACTTTGGGTCTGTTAAAAGGGTAGCAGCTTAACCCACTAAAACCAAATTGAAAGATTGATTTATGTTGTTGGGTAGCATTGGAGCAATTTAGCATTATATTCCCCAAATATAACCAACAACTACATTTCTCTGTCAAATTTTATTGTGCGGATATTTTTCATTTTCCCTGTATAAGTTTATTATAATTGGCCAGAATCTGGAAATAATCAGTTAAATATATTTTATTGTCTTAAGTGTTCTTTCTAAATATCTATTTAGATTGTAAAAATTATTGTGAGAATTTTAACTAGGGACCCAAGTGCTAAAAACAGTAAGACAACTTCCAATAATGTTTCATTCTCCTGCAATACTTGTCACTTTGGAGAGAAAAAAAGTTGATAGCACCAGATTTGACACACATCTAAGTAACTTGAGCAGTTTGTTCAGCCTTCTCTCTTCAAACATTTACACAATTAAAACAAGCAGCGTGTAGGGAACAAAAACAATAATGTGAAATGAAGAAAAAAATCATTGATCAATTACTTTTTGAATCTGCAACAAAAAAACAGACGAAAAGCTTAAAAATAACAGACGACAAAAAACAAAATCTGCATATTTAACTAAAAAGTCAAACTAAACGATGACTCTAAAATGACACACGGTGGTGTAACTTTATGTTGCTGGTTTTCATCCTCCTCAGAATAGTTTTGAAAATAATTTGTTAATACATGCACAGAAAATAATGTGTGTGTGTGGTGTTTTTCTCTTTCTTCGACTATAGTCATGTTCTGTTATCAGAATAGATGTTCAACGTTCCGTTCATTTTCATTGTATCCATCTTCATCCAACAGTTTACCATAACCTCTGATTTGAAAATATCATTTTGTCTTTAGTGTGACAGTCTGGTCCATATTCCTCCTAGTGTCTGGTGTGTACTGTCCAGAGTCACTATGAGCTGAGCTGTACGGACGGCAGGCGGCCCAGGAGATGGACTCTAGGAAACCCACCTGTCCCTCCTCTTCATTTGCTGTGCTGGTAGGAGTAGTCTGGGTGTTCCATGGGCGTCTCCAGGGCAACCTGTTGTAGGACGGCACTTTCCTGTTAACATATTGAAGAGGTGAGGAGGATCAATTGATCATTCAATCGTCAGTGAAGTGACTGTGTAGGAGGACGTTTCTTACCTCGACTGAAACGTTGGTCTGAGGCACTTGGGTGTACTGAGGGATGTAGGTCCCTTGCATTGATGTGTTTGCAGGCATATACTGAAATAGAGAGGAGAAACATATTAGAAAGTAATCGTTTTAGAATCTATTCACGTGTCTGAGTAAAACTGTCTTTATTGAGGGATGGAAAGTGGCATTAGGAATTGCACTGAGAACACAATGTCTTTGTCCAGTGTATGTATCTACAGTGAGGGAAAAAAGTATTTGATCCTCTGCTGATTTTGTACGTTTGCCCACTGACAAAGACATGATCAGTCTATAATTTTAATGGTAGGTTTATTTGAACAGTGAGAGACAGAATAACAACAAAACAATCTAGAAAAACGCATGTCAAAAATGTTATAAATTGATTTGCATTTTAACGAGGGAAATAAGTATTTGACCCCTCTGCAAAACATGACTTAGTATTTGGTGGCAAAACCCTTGTTGGCAATCACAGAGGTCAGACGTTTCTTGTAGTTGGCCACCAGTTTTGCACACATCTAAGGAGGGATTTTGTTCCACTCCTCTTTGCAGATCTTCTCCAAGTTATTAAGGTTTCGAGGCTGACGTTTGGCAACTCGAACCTTCAGCTCCCTCCACAGATCTTCTATGGGATTAAGGTTTGGAGACTGGCTAGGCCACTCCAGGACCTTAATGTGCTTCTTCTTGAGCCACTCCTTTGTTGCCTTGGCCGTGTGTTTTGGGTCATTTTCATGCTGGAATATCCATCCACGACCCATTTTCAATGCCCTGGCTGAGGGAAGGAAGTTCTTACCCAAGATTTGACGGTACATGGCCCCGTCCATCGTCCCTTTGATGCAGTGAAGTTGTCCTGTCCCCTTAGCAGAAAAACACCCCCAAAGCATAATGTTTCCACCTCCATGTTTGACGGTGGGGATGGTGTTCTTGGGGTCATAGGCAGCATTCCTCCTCCTCCAAACACGGCGAGTTGAGTTGATGCCAAAGAGCTCCATTTTGGTCTCATCTGACCACAACACTTTCACCCAGTTCTCCTCTGAATAAATAAAAATAAAAAAGATGTTCATTGGCAAACTTTTGACGGGCCTGTATATGTGCTTTCTTGAGCAGGGGGACCTTGCGGGCGCTGCAGGATTTCAGTCCTTCACGGCATAGTGAGTTACCAATTGTTTTCTTGGTGACTATGGTCCCAGCTGCCTTGAGATCATTGACAAGATCCTCCCGTGTAGTTCTGGGCTGATTCCTCACCGTTCTCATGATCATTGCAACTCCATGAGGTGAGATCTTGCATGGAGCCCCAGGCCGAGGGAGATTGACAGTTATTTTGTGTTTCTTCCATTTGCGAATAATCGCACCAACTGTTGTCACCTTCTCACCAAGCCGCTTGCCGATGGTCTTGTAGCCCATTCCAGCCTTGTGTAGGTCTACAATCTTGTCCCTGACATCCTTGGAGAGCTCTTTGGTCTTGGCCATGGTGGAGAGTTTGGAATCTGATTGATTGATTGCTTCTGTGGACAGGTGTCTTTTATACAGGTAACAAGCTGAGATTAGGAGCACTCCCTTTAAGAGTGTGCTCTTAATCTCAGATCGTTACCTGTATAAAAGACACCTGAGAGCCAGAAATCTTTCTGATTGAGAGGAAGTCAAATACTTATTTCCCTCATTAAAATGCAAATCAATTGATAACATTTTTGACATGCCTTTTTCTTTGTTGTTATTTTGTCTCTCACTGTTCAAATAAACCTACCATTAAAATTATAGACTGATCATTTCTTTGTCAGTGGGCAAACATACTAAATCAGCAGGGGATCAAATACTTTTTTCCCTCACTGTATGTGTCTATAGTTGTGTTCTGTGGGGACTGACCGTGCCACTGCTGCCCATAGAGAGGTGGCTGAGCTGCTGTGTGAGAGGCCCCATCATAGAGGTGGGCTGGATGGACATGGTGTGGTCCATGCCCTGCGTCAGGACTTGGCCCTATGGACACACACAGAGAGTTATCATACACACAGACAAAGAGAAATGCATGTATGCACATACACACAAGTGTGTCTCAGAGCTCAAACATCAAAGAGAGCATCTGTTTATCCTTAGCAGGTGTGTCTTTCTCAAACAGAGAGAGATAGACAGAGACGGATCACACTGATTCACTAATAGGCAGTAACAGACCCACAATAACAGTAGTGGTGAGTACAACTTACTGAGGTCTGCATGAGGTACGACTGATGATGCATCCAGGACTGTGGGCTGTGAATCTGCAGCAGAGTGGAGACACACAACATAAGATCGATGATTTCTGCAGATTTTCAGAATAAGAAATACATCCTCTTTACACAGTAATACATCCATAGAAATACAGTAGACTGTGTACTGACCAGGTAGGTATTTACAGGAGAAATACAATAGACTGTACTGACTAGGTAGGTATTTACAGGAGAAATACAATAGACTACACTGACTAGGTAGGTATTTACAGGAGAAATACAATAGACTACACTGACTAGGTAGGTATTTACAGGAGAAATACAATAGACTACACTGACTAGGTAGGTATTTACAGGAGAAATACAATAGACTACACTGACCAGGTAGGTATTTACAGGATAAATACAATACACTGTACTGACCAGGTAGGTATTTACAGGATAAATACAATAGACTGTACTGACCAGGTAGGTATTTACAGGATAAATACAATAGACTGTACTGACCAGGTAGGTATTTACAGGAGAAATACAATAGACTGTATCAGGGGTGTAGGCACGCCCACCACTGGGGAACCAGGCCCACCCAATCAGATTGAGCAAAAATATATATATATTTTCTACATTTCTTATGCTCTTTTTTTCTCCGTATTCAAAATGGGACATTTGTTGTCTTTTACCTAAACATGCAAACACCATCAGATAGAATTCCTAGCAAGCAGTGCACTGGGTTAGTCAGATTTGATGAAATATAACAGAACAGTTGAACTGGAATGACATTCACTCTCAAGGAATTGGTTGCCAAAAAGAACTAACTGAAAGCCACACCCACAGTAAGCCACCGATATGACTGCATTGAGGCATGTCACTGTGCTTCTATAGCTATATGCACCATGCCACTGCCTACTTCATTTGTTCATTTAGCAAACAAGACCGCGCATGATCCAGTGCCTTTATCACAGTCAACACACCTATATTTTAGCTTTAATTAGCTTTAGAAATGCTAAATGTTCTCTCAGCCTCATGTAACAATGTGTAGAATAGCAGGAAATTAGCTTTAAAACAAAATTTTCTCTCCGCCTCATTGCAAAAAGTGTAGAATAGCATGAGATTAACTATAAAATGGCACATTTTTCTCTTTGACCAATGGAGAAATGTGTAAGATTGCAGGAAGTTAGCTACTTCCCTCCCCCAACAACAGACAGTGTACTGAGCTTTTAGGTATTTACAGGAGAAATGTATTTACATTTTTGTCATTTAGCAGACGCCCTTATCCAGAGTAACTTACAGTAGTGAGTGCATGCATTTTCATACTGGTCCCCAGTGGGAATCAAACCCACAACCCTGGCATTAAAAGCACCATGCTCTACCAACTGAGCCACACGGGACAACTGACAGTGTACTGACCTGGTAGGTACAGTATTTACAGGAGAGATACAACAGACTGTCCTGACCTGGTAGGTATTAACAGGAGAATGCATGTAGGGGGAGAGGGAGGTCTGAGCGATCATTCTGTTAGGGGCCATACTGTAGGGAGATGAGTAGAACCTGGAGAGAGAAGAAACCCATCAGTATCCAACACATACTGCTTCCCCTGCAGTACATATGTCTAGGATTATCTCAGTGAGGTTTAGTGGTGTATCTGAACTCACCCGTTCTGTAAGGCTGTGGTGGGGTCATATGTCAGGGTCATTCCTCCCTGTGGTCAAACAGATACATGCAGTAAGCACACATACAGTATGACATGCATTTGACTGAGAAATACCTAACCAGATAGAAGTTGTAACAAGACACACATTTGAGCTTTAGCGTTACTGTACTTGATACAATTAAACATGTATCTGAATAGCTTTGATAAAATGATAGCATTTGCAAAGACACGAGAGGCTACGGGGAAGATGGCAGACTGTTTACTGTCTGAATGAGAACTCACCGTTTCCCCATCTCTTGTCCAGGGACGGCCATGCTGCAGGTACTTTCCCTGGCTCTGTCTCTTCTTCTGTCCTCCATCTGCAAACTTACATAACAGGGGTTCCGAGGGCACTGTGGAGGGGAGGAGAGGAAGAGGGTTGAGTGACTGTGGAGCACTGAAGGGGGATATTCTGTGTGTATATACTGTATATTGTATATAAAAATAGGACAGTGAATCCAGATACTGTGGAAGAGCGTTTCTGTTACTCCTGACCTGCTCCTTAGCTTCATACAGAACTGTCTAATAAAAATAAAACATGTTCAGATAGAGATGTCTCACCTGGAACTCCAGGTGGAGTCTTGATATATTTGCCGTTGAAATGTTGAATGATAGTCTCACATTTCTCTGTTGACTCCATCCTGAAAATAAAGTGTGATTTACAGGATGACATACTATCCCCAATGACCAGCAGAGGATCCAGCAGATAGTTGAGTTCACCTGGCAAGCCAGCTATGCCTTAACCTGACGTAGCAGGCGTAAATGAAACGTCTGAGCGGGGTCTACAAAAACCAGAAGCATCCGGTTTTCATGCTTCGCCTCTTCCACTATGCTTTTGCCCTAAACCAGGTGCTTCCGGTTTCTACCGACCCCGCTGAGGGTGGCCATGCATTGACAAAGGTATATGTAACCATAACATTGCATTTGTCACTGTTTAAATATGGAGGTATGCTTTATTCAGTATGAGGGAGTCTGTTTATGCTTCTCCTACATACCTGTGAACTTACACTTTGTTTTCAGGTGAGAGGTGTAGAAGTTGTTTACCTGGCAAAGCCCACTCCTCTGCTGGTGCCATTGGCGTCTCTGAGGATGCGTGTAGAGATGACCTGACTGAATGGCTTCAGCATATTCTCCAGCTCCTGCTCATCCAAAGACACAGGCAGGTTGGAGATGTACAGGTTAGTGGGGTCCTGCTCCTGTTGCTGTGGGGAGAGGGAGGGAGAGAGAGAGGGGGAGTACAGGGTTAAATCTGCTCATCCATAGACATAGGCAGGCTGGAGATGTACAGGTTAGTGCATGGGGTCTTGTTCCTGGATATATATGAGAGAGAGAGAGAGAGAGAGAGAGAGAGAGAGAGAGAGAGAGAGAGAGAGAGAGAGAGAGAGAGAGAGAGAGAGAGAGAGAGAGAGAGAGAGAGAGAGAGAGAGAGAGAGAGAGAGAGAGAGAGAGAGAGAGAGAGAGAGAGAGAGAGAGAGAGAGAGAGAGAGAGAGAGAGAGAGAGAGAGAGAGAGAGAGAGAGAGAGAGAGAGAGAGAGAGAGAGAGAGAGAGAGAGAGAGAGAGAGAGAGAGAGAGAGAGAGAGAGAGAGAGAGAGAGAGAGAGAGAGAGAGAGAGAGAGAGAGAGAGAGAGAGAGAGAGAGAGAGAGAGAGAGAGAGAGAGAGAGAGAGAGAGAGAGAGAGAGAGAGAGAAGGATCAGGGGTAGGATCAGAGGTAGTAGGATCAGGGATAGGATCAGAGATTGCCTTTCTAAGCTTGAGGAAATAATTTCATAAGTCAAGATGTCTGGCAAAAACAATTGTGAGATGTTATCTGTGTGGTTCCTACATGGGTGATAAATGGGAGCTAAAGGAGGGAAACAGAAAGTTAGATACGAAGAGGGTAGAGGTAAAAGAGGGGGATGAGTTGAGCGGGAGTCTGGAGAGGCAAGAAATTAAGTGGAGATCTAGAGACAGTCTGGCTGGACTTCATCTGACCTCACTGAAGAGGGGGTTCTTTCTCTCTACCCCTCTCTCTGCCTCACTCCCTCTCTCTGCCTCACTCTCTAACCACCTCTGTCTCTGCTTCACTCCCTCTCTCTCTCTCTCCCTCTCTCTCTGCCTCACTCTCTTTAACCCCCCCTCTCTCTGCCTCACTCCCTCTCTCTCTCTTGAACACGTTATTAGACAGCCAGTCACTGAGGAGAGAGAAGACAGGTCCATTGTGTTAGACTAGCTGTGTTAACAGGACCGAGGGTTCATGCTTCAGTCATGTAATATGATATCACAGTATAATTACAATGCAATGGGCTCTGAGTCTCCACAGATGGTCTCTACAATGATTGTTTGATCTGGAGAATTATACCTTTCTGAGACGTTTGGAAATCATTCTGATTAATTTCCCAATGGGGATCTGACCAGGGCATGACAAAATGTGTCAGTCAAATGCATAATCCTGACCTTGAATTCATATGCAGGGACTAGCTCTTCTGGCTTGCATATATCAGTAATATTATGGTTACTGGCCCAACACTCTGCAGCTATGACAAATACGATCTGAAACTCAAAGAGCCAAGAAGTCCTCTGAAAAACTCTTGGAGTTTTTCTTGAAATACCTGAATTATGCTTTTGATTAATTCAAGTGATTTTCCACATCTACTCAGTATGCTACCTGCCTGCCCAAACAAACTGAATTGGAATAACAGCAAAGTAAGATAGCTGTATGATAGCATATCTGAATCTCAACCATAACTGTTTAACATATTCATTAGTGTGCCAATGTGATTAAAACGCTATAAAATGCATTTCAGATTAATCTACATCATGAATTATTCATAGTCTAATCACTGTGACCTGTAGTGAAGGTGATTCCTCTCTATGAGGAACACAGAGGGACACACACACATACACACACACACACACACACACACACACATACACACATACACACAGCCCACGAGGAACACACATACACACACAGGATCAGAACAGAGCAGATGAGAATTGCACCAGGAATGACTGTGAATGACAATGAACAATGCGGTTGTAAACCTCCCAATGAATGCCAGACAGACAGACTGAAATATGGGTTATTCGGTATGCGAGAACTATGGCTGCAAAAAAAGATGCCCGGAATAAGGAGGAAATCCGGAATCCTCCAACCAGGATTTCTGGAAAACCAGGGAATGTATTGAAAGTTCCCGGAATTTTGTAACCCTAGTGAGAACCCTTGTGTGAATGTCAATGATCCAGCACAAGGGAAGATCAGCTTCTCTGTGGTGTTTGGCGTGTGTCGGTGATGGTTGGAACAGTATGTGTGTGGTTGCAAAGTGTGTGTTTGGTGTGTGTTGTTGATGATGTGGCGCTGAGGTTAGAATTGCGTGTGAGTGTGTGTGGTTGCCAAGTGTGTGGGTTGAGATTGTGCCGAGGGGCCGGCTGGTGGGACGAGGCTCATGGCTGGGCCCTGGGCATTGGGCCCTGGGCGCTGGGCCCTGGTGACTGGGCATGGAAGGCTGGGGGAGAGAGCTGCTCAGACAGTGACTCAGCCTCCTGCCTCACCACCAAGGAGAACAGGCTAGCCCTTTGTACAAGGTGCTGAGGAAGCAGGAGCTGCCTGCCTGGGACACACTCCCTGAGCACCTCTCTAAGACACACACCACTTGGTGCACACACACATACATACACAAGCAAGTACACACACACAAACACACTCGTAGGCAGAGGGGAGGAGATGTCTTACCTTAGCCATCTGAGCCTGGACTCCACCAGCCTTCAGTGCTGTCACTGCTTTCTGTGCCGTGGACGGACTGTCAAAGTCTACAAAGCCATAGCCTGCAGAGACAATGACAGACAGACATACGTTGAGTTGTGACACTGAGAAATACACAATGTAGTAACAGGACTAGGGGCAGGAGTTTTGTGAAAACTCCAGGCACTAATTAGACTGTAGCTAAGGCCCATAGTTGTTCCTGGACAGGTGAAGGGTAATGAAAATCTCCTGGCCCTGTAAAGTACTATCTTATCTTATGCCTGACATCAACTTCTGGAAGCACTACTGTACATTACCCAGGTAATGTACAGTACACTTCCAATAGGTACGCTTTGAATGCAGGTTTGGGATCATGTTAAAGAACAGAAACAGGTTTAGAATACTAGTCTATCCCTCTACTGTGGCCAGATGTGGAGTTATGTAACCAATGCTACGCTGCCCACAGTGGCGTTATTGTTACATCATGACACACCTGCTGAGAATAAACAGACGGGCGCTGTCTGGGATGTTTGCACACAATGTTTGAGCTTTGTGTGACATATAGTATCAGTCAAAAGTTTGGACACACCTACTCATTCAAGGGTTTTTCTTTATTTTTACTATTTTTTACATTGTAGAATAATAGTGAAGACATCAAAACTATGAAATAACACATATGGAATCATGTAGTAACCAAAAAAGTGTTAAACAAATCAAAACATATTTTATATTTGAGATTCTTCAAAGTAGCCACCCTTTGCCTTGATGACAACTTTGCACACTCTTGGCATTCTCTCAACAAGCTTCATAAGGTAGTTACTTGGAATGGATTTCAATTAACAGGTGTGCCTTGTTAAAAGTTAATTTGTGGAATTTCTTTCCTTCTTAATGCGTTTGAGCCAATCAGTTGTGTTGTGACAAGGTAGGGGTGGTATACAGAAGATAGCCCTATTTGGTAAAAGACCAAGTCCATATGATGGCAAGAACAGCTCAAATAATCAAAGAGAAACGACAGTCCATCATTACTTTAAGACATGAAGGTCAGTCAATAAGGAACATTTCAAGAACTTTGAAAGTTTCTTCAAGTCCATTAATGAAACCATGAGGACCGCCACAGGAAAGGAAGACCCAGAGTTACCTCTGCTGCAGAGTTCTAAGTTCATTAGAGTTAACTGCACATCAGATTGCAGCCCAAATAAATGGTTCACAGAGTTCAAGTAACAGACACATCTCAACATCAACTGTTCAGAGGAGACTGCGTGAATGAGGCCTTCATGGTCGAATTGCTGCAAAGAAACCACTACTAAAGGACACCAATAATAAGAAGAGACTTGCTTGGGCCAAGAAACATGAGCAATGGATATTAGACCGGTGAAAATCTGTCCTTTGGTCTGATGAGTCCAAATGTGAGATTTTTGGTTCCAACCGCTGTGTCTTTGTGAGACGCAGAGTAGGTAAACTGATGATCTCCACATGTGTGGTTCCCACCGTGAAGCATGGAGGAGGTGGTGTGATGGTGTGGGGGTGCTTTGCTGGTGACACTGACAGTGATTTATTTAGAATTCAAGGCACACTTAACCAGCATGGCTACCACAGCATTCTGCAGCGATACGCCATCCCATCTGGAAATGATGGACTGTCGTTTCTCTTTGCTTATTTGAGCTGTTCTATAAAATATATTTGGATTTGTCTAACACTTTTTTGGTTATTACATGATTCCATATGTGTTATTTCATAGTTTTGATGTCTTCACTATTATTCTACATTGTAGAAAATAGTAAAAATAAAGAAAAACCCTTGAATGAGTAGGTGTGTCCAAACTTTTGACTGGTACTGTACATCCACATATAGGTGCGGTGTGTGTGTATGTGTGTGTGTGTTTGTCACAAAACACCTCTCCTCACCTTTGCATGTGTTAGTGGTCTTGTCCAGGATGGCTTTAGTGGACACAATTTTCCCATACCTGTAAAACACAAAGGTGGATGGATGGTCAGGGTTTCTGTGGATGGTCAATGCTTCTACTATACAGACCATTTTAGCAAAGTTGACAGGATTGAGGTATTATAAAGGCGTTGGGGTCTAATCTAGTTCAAAGTGATTATGCTATGTGAATTGAACTAATTGAACTGTGGAGATAAATGTTTTGAGAAGTGGAACGTGGTAGAGAGTAGAACCAGTGGACTAATTCCCTTAAGGAATCCCACATCCTACTCAATCCAACATCACTCCATCAATGTCTATGAGGCTCATCATAACCCTGTCATCTCAAGACGGAGCACACAGTGAATTGGATTGTTGTTGTATTAAAAATGAACCGACTTGCATTTTCAGACAGCATCACAGGACTGCATGTCCTGAACGGAAATTGTAGATGAGCAATTACACACTGTTTAGTTCTGAATATAAATAAACCCATATGATTTCCCTCTGTTTCTGAGCAACCATACATTGCTATCTTACTCATGGGCAATTCCATGGTAACGGAATTACGCTGTGACTCAGACTTTTCACTTTAAAATGTATACCAAACAAAAAACATTGATTTCAAAGTTTAACAAACCATAGAACTCTATGCACAAAGACTACAGAAATGTATACTTAACCATCTAGGTTTCAGGAGGAAAATATAGGGTCTTTACATGGCTGTCTAGTAACGTTGCTGACCTAGCTATACAGAGGAACATAGGGCCTATAGCTTTTGCTGTCTAGTAATGAATATTGTAGACCTAGCTTATAAAAAAACACCCAATGCATGATTGATCATTAGTTTGTTGTAGTTGGATTGCTGTCTACCAACTCTGTGTACTGTAGACCTAGCTATACCATCTCCCCTGTTTCTGAGCCAACACTACAGCAAGGTGGTCTCAGCTCCCTGCATATCTCTAGGCATGTGCATGTTCTGGAACATGATCTCTCACTCCTTGCCTTGGCTGTGCTGTTCTGAAACTTGATCTCTCTCTCTCCTTGCCTTGGCTGTGCTGTTCTGAAACTTGATCTCTCTCTCTCCTTGCCTTGGCTGTGCTGTTCTGAAACCTGATCTATCTCTCCTTGCCTTGGCTGTGCTGTTCTGAAACTTGATCTCTCGCTCCTTGCCTTGGCTGTGCTGTTCTGAAACTTGATCTCTCTCTCTCCTTGCCTTGGCTGTGCTGTTCTGAAACTTGATCTCTCTCACTCCTTGTCTTGGCAGTGCATGTTCTGGAACATGATCTCTCTCTCCTTGCCTTGGCTGTGCTGTTCTGAAACCTGATCTCTCTCTCCTTGCCTTGGATGTGCTGTTCTGAAACTTGATCTCTCGGTCCTTGCCTTGGCTGTGCTATTCTGAAACTTGATCTCTCTCTCCTTGCCTTGGCTGTGCTGTTCTGTGCTGTAGAAGCAACCCTGGCTGGCTGAGATCCACAGCCACACTCTCTCTGGGCTACACAACAGCCAGAACAGAGCCTCGTCTCTGGGTCCTACTGCCCCTCTATCTACCTAGCATAGCTACCCGAGTAAGGGCTGCCCTTGTTCTCTCTCAGCACCGATCATACTTTTTACTACAGTATATGAACATAATACTTGTTAAGGAGACAGGTGTTTTGAAAATCCATATAGCTGATGATGATATTGTTGGATTGATATAGTGAATCTATGAAGAATACAGCAAGTGGTAGTAGTGTGATAGTCCCTGAGAGTGTTTCAGAGAGTGTGATAACCCAGGTGTTGATATCCTTGTGAAACAAACCTCTCATTGTTCCTCAACCTGCACTGTGCTAACAGAGCCAGACAGAACAGGAAGTAGAGCCCCCCCTTATCTTTCTATGTAGACTTTCCTCCAACTATATACAGGTATTTGGGATATACAGTGAGGGAAAAAAGTAAATTTGCCCACTGACAAAGAAATGATCAGTCTATAATTTTAATGGTAGGTTTATTTTAACAGTGAGAGACAGAATAACAACAAAGAAATCCAGAAAAAACGCATGTCAAAAATGTTATAAATTGATTTGCATTTTAATGAGGGAAATAAGTATTTGACCCCTCTGCAAAACATGATTTAGTACTTGGTGGCAAAACCCTTGTTGGCAATCACAGAGGTCAGACGTTTCTTGTAGTTGGCCACCAGGTTTGCACACATCTCAGGAGGGATTTTGTCCCACTCCTCTTTGCAGATCTTCTCCAAGTCATTAAGGTTTCGAGGCTGACGTTTGGCAACTCGACCTTCAGCTCCCTCCACAGATTTTCTATGGGATTAAGGTCTGGAGACTGGCTAGGTCACTCCAGCACCTTCATGTGCTTCTTCTTGAGCCACTCCTTTGTTGCCTTGGCCGTGTGTTTTGGGTCATTGTCATGCTGGAATACCCATCCACAACCCATTTTCAATGCCCTGGCTGAGGGAAGGAGGTTCTCACCCAAGATTTGACGGTACATGGCCCCGTCCATCGTTCCTTTGATGCGGTGAAGTTGTCCTGTCCCCTTAGCAGAAAAACACCCCCAAAGCATAATGTTTCCACCTCCATGTTTGACGGTGGGGATGGTGTTCTTGGGGTCATAGGCGGCATTTCTCCTCCTCCAAACACGGCGAGTTGAGTTGATGCCAAAGAGCTCGATTTTGGTCTCTTCTGACCACAACACTTTCACCCAGTTCTCCTCTGAATCATTCAGATGTTCATTGGCAAACTTCAAACGGGCATGTATATGTGCTTTCTTGAGCAGGAGGACCTTGCGGGCGTTGCAGGATTTCAGTCCTTCACGGCGTAGTGTGTTACCAATTGTTTTCTTGGTGACTATGGTCTCAGCTGCCTTGAGATCATTGATCGTGTAGTTCTGGGCTGATTCCTCACCGTTTTCATGATCATTGCAACTCCACGAGGTGAGATCTTGCATGGAGCCCCAGGCCGAGGGAGATTTACAGTTATTTTGTGTTTCTTCCATTTGCGAATAATCACACCAACTGTTGTCACCTTCTCACCAAGCTGCTTGCCGATGGTCTTGTAGCCCATTCCAGCCTTGTGTAGGTCTACAATCTTGTCCCTGACATCCTTGGAGAGCTCTTTGGTCTTGGCCATGGTGGATAGTTTGGAATCTGATTGATTGATTGCTTCTGTGGACAGGTGTCTTTTATACAGGTAACAAGCTGAGATTAGGAGCACTCCCTTTAAGAGTGTGCTCCTAATCTCAGCTCGTTACCTGTATAAAAGACACCTGGGAGCCAGAAATCTTTCTGATTGAGAGGGGGTCAAATACTCATTTCCCTCATTAAAATGCAAATCAATTTATAACATTTTTGACATGCGTTTTTCTGGATCTTTTGTTGTTATTCTGTCTCTCACTGTTCAAATAAACCTACCATTTAAATGATATACTGATCATTTCTTTGTCAGTGGGCAAACGTACAAAATCAGCAGGGGATCAAATACTTTTTTCCCTCACTGTATAAATTTTTTAAATAGGCTACTAAAAGCTAAGATCAAAATATCCTATTCTGCATATACTACAATGGTGGTTTGATTGAACGAACCCAGTGTCTCTACAATTCCAAACAACTCTGAAGAATTGGCTAAAGGACATTCTCCACCATACTGTAAATGTGCTCTAAAGCAAGCTTGTGTAATATACATTTGACCTCCAATGTAACATTACTATTTCACGTTACATTTCCTGGTCTATGCAGGATGCCGTCAGTTACATTAGACCTCGGCATAACATGTCCATTATTTTCTAGTAACATGAACAATACGTTCATCAGTTATTTATGGATGAACATACATTTTTATTTTTAATTCCAGCCCGTCCCTGCAGGAGGCCTTTTGCCTCTTGGTAGGCCGTCATTGTAAATAAGAATTTGTTCTTAATTGACTTGCCTAGTTAAATAAAGGTTAAATAAAAATAAAAATACATTGATAGTATTGCCCTGTGTGCACATGAAAAACACCCCTAGAATAGGCCAACTGCATGGGGGAAACGGATTGCTACTAGCTCTCTGCTCTGGGCACTATATACTATTTGCTGGCCTACTTAGTTGAGCAATGGATATCCCCATAGAATACTGCATGAGGGAAAGATTGCTACAAGCTCTCTCTCTCTGGGCACTAGCTGTGTACAGTACAGTATTTACTAGCCTCCTTAGTTGAGCAATGGAGAGATGCCTGTCTACTATTGCATTCAACTGGGAGATCTGACTCCGTAGCTATATAATGTGGAGAGAGGGAGGTTGGAGGAGCAGGAGACTCAGTCATATGTGAGAGAGCAGAGAACAGTGTCCAGCGTAGCACAGCGCCCATGGTCAGCTGGAGCCACGCCAGAGTCAGCCACCCAAAGAAGCGCTCTGCGGGGGCTAGGAGGCAGAACCCCCAGTGATGGGTTCAAACAGTATTTGTTTTCGTTCAAATAATTTGAGAGTGTGATTTCGCATGCCAATTGTGTGCCAGATGGGCTCTTATGAGACTCTTCCATTGGTTTCATTGCACCAGGCAAGCCTAATCAAGCACAGAAAAAGTATTTGAAAGATTTCAAATACTGTTTAAAACCCAGCTCTGTGTGTTCTGCCTCCTAGCCCCCGCAGAGCGCTTCTTTGGGTGGCTGACTCTGGCGTGGCTCCAGCTGACCATGGGCGCTGTGCTATGCTGGACACTGTTCTCTGCTCTCTCACATATGGCTGAGACTCCTGCTCCTCCAACCTCCCTCTCTCCACATTATATAGCTACGGAGTCAGATCTCCCAGTTGAATGCAATAGTAGACAGGCATAGTAACATATATACAGTAGACCATGCTGCTCTCTATAGTAACATATATACAGTAGACCATGCTGCTCTCTATAGTAACATATATACAGTAGACAATGCTGCTCTCTATAGTAACATATATACAGTAGACCATGCTGCTCTCTATAGTAACATATATACAGTAGACAATGCTGCTCTCTATAGTAACATATATACAGTAGACCATGCTGCTCTCTATAGTAACATATATACAGTAGACCTTGCTGCTCTCTATAGTAACATATATACAGTAGACCTTGCTGCTCTCTATAGTAACATATATACAGTAGACCATGCTGCTCTCTATAGTAACATATATACAGTAGACCATGCTGCTCTCTATAGTAACATATATACAGTAGACCATGCTGCTCTCTATAGTAACATATATACAGTAGACCTTGCTGCTCTCTATAGTAACATATATACAGTAGACCTTGCTGCTCTCTATAGTAACATATATACAGTAGACCATGCTGCTTTCTATATAGCTACATACACTACAAAGTGTGTGGACACCTGCTCATCGAACATCTCATTCCAAAATCATGGGCATTAATATGGAGTTGGTCCCCCTTTACTGCTATAACAGCCTCCACTCTTCTGGGAAGGCTTTCCACTTGCTTCCATTCAGCCACAAGAGCATTAGTGATGTCGGGCACTGATGTTGGGCGATTAGGCCCGGCTCGCAGTCAGTGTTCCAATTCATCCCAAAGGTGTTCGATGGGGTTGAGGTCAGGGCTCTGTGCAGGCCAGTCAAGTTCTTCCACACCAATCTTGACAAACCATTTCTGTATGGACCTCACTTTGTGCAGATGGGCATTGTCATGCTGAAACAGGAAAATACCTTTCCCAAACTGTTGCCAGAAAGTTGGAAGCACAGAATAATCTAGAATGTCACTGTATGCTGTAGCGTTAAGATTTACCTCCACTGGAACTAAGAAACATCATGAAAAACAGCCCCAGACCATTATTCCTCCTCCACCAAACTTTACAGTTGGCACTATGCATTCGGGCAGGTAGCGTTCTCCTGGTGTCCACCAAACCCAGATTCGTCTGTCGGACTGCCTGATGGTGAAGCGTGATTCATCACTCCAGAGAGTCCAATGACGGCAAGCTTTACACCACTCCAGCCGACACTTGGCATTGCGCATGGTGATTTTAGGCTTGTGTGTGGCTGCTCAGGGCTTCAGCACTCGGCGGTCCCGTTCCGTGAGCTTGTGTGGCCTACCACTTCGCGGCTGAGCCGTTGTTGCTCCTAAACATTTCCACTTCACAATAACAGAACTTACAGTTGACCGGAGCAGCTCTAGCAGGGCAGAAATGTGACAAACTGACTTGTTGTAAAGGTGGCATCCTATGACGATGCCACGTAGAAAGTCACTGAGCTCTTCAGTACGGGCCATTCTACCGCCAATGTTTGTCTATGGAGATTGCATGGCTGTGTGCTCAATTTTATACACCTGTCAGCAACTGGTGTGGCTGAAATAGCCGAATCCACTAATTTGAAGGGGTGTCCACATACTTTTATAGTGTATATATAGTAGACTTTGCTTACCGACATGCATTCCTATTTTATTGCCTTTTTCTAACATAGCATATTTTCATGTCAATAATGGTACACAAAACTGTACACCTTTTTTAAAGCCCTCCTCTACTCAAAAGCAAATTTCATGCAGTGATTTGATCTACTCTGTAAAAGCCAAAGCAGAAACATAACTACCCACATACCAGCAGCCTGATACAGAAAACCTTAGCTCCCTATATTCCTCTGTCTGATTACCCCTCCCTCCCTCCCCCTCTTCATGCCATTGGCCTTGTTTGTCTTTCCTTTTCCCCTGGGCGCAGGGTTTCCTGTAGGGTTGGGCAGCCTCATGTGAGCCATATCTTCCAGACAGCTGTAAAATAGCGGGCCTCACTCCCTTTCCTTCTCTCCTGTCTCTCTCCCCACCCTTTCTTGCTCTCCTTCATTCACCCTCGCCTCTCCCCTCCCCTCTGTCACTCTCGCTCCTCGTTGCATTACTTCATGGAGCAAAACATGTATTTATTTTAATAACGGAGCATTTTCTAAATTCAAACGAACCACCTGCAACTGGACACGGACAGTTTAGAAGATACATGTTTGGCCGAATCGAGAATGAAGATAGTTTCACCAAGTTAATGTTGGTCGAAAATTCTCTGGGCTACGCCAAACAGTACCTATCTTGTAACGGTTAATAGAGCTGCATTACATTAGCCCATTACAATCTGCTAACTACAGGGGAAGAGACAAAACATGCTTAGTAAGCTTGCTGTTGGAAAGTCTGCCTTCAGTTCAAGGCATTCATAGACGCATCACTTGCGGTACGGTTTTGGAAACATAAGGAACGTATCTTTCATATCTGCGAGAAATTATTTCCAAAAAACAAAAGGTAAAATGACTACATAGGGTTTCCGCTTGTTTACGGAAAACAGGCAGAAGACGGAGGCGTACCTATGCTAATTAGCTATCTGAATCTCCGAAACACCTGTGTGTAAATGGAAGACGGACGCACGCCACAATAGTTGTCACTGAAAAATACTGTCGGCTGCAACTGTGTTAAAACCGGTTAAAACAGTGTACAGTAAGTGTATATTTTGCCTTTGTGAAATTATTTTTATGCGATATGAAAGTAGAGGTCATTATGTTTCTAGAACCGTACCACAATTGAGAATCGATTCACGTTTAGTGAGTATTTGGCTGTTTTAGCTTCCAGAGCCAATTGGCCTCTAAAATGAACATGTAAGGTCCTTGGACTATAAGGAGTAACATGAGGCTCCTTTAGTCCATTATTGGGCTACCCTCAGTTGTGCCAGTCTGAAAGGTCTGAGGTTGCAACCCAAGCTCCTGTTGATCTTTCCACAGGTCACAGACTGGTGATAACTTGTGTACCCACTTCTTGCCCTTTTCACCTTAAGCATTATTTCAGGCCCCCATTAACACAATTTCCTCAATCACTATCCTCTTCTAGCTTAGTTCATTCATATTACACAGATCCATAGATTTACTGTGTGGTGTGGTGGTAGTTTGTTGATTAGCTACTCACGGCTGACACAGTTTGGCCAGGTCCTGGTCTGTGGTTCCCGGATGTAGGCCGCGGATGTAGAGGTTAGTTTTGCTCAGCTGCTCTCCACTGAGGCTGCCGTTACTGCTGCTGCTAGTGGTGGTGTGGTTGGGGCTGGGTGGAGACATCTGGTGGCTGGAGGACACATACGTCGGCTGGGGCGAGACAGAGACAGGATATTACATCAGCAACAGGATATGATGACATTGGGTAGTAGCTGGCCAGCATGTATGCGAGATTTGGTTCTGGGAGAGATTAGACATCTGGTGGTAATGTAACAGAGGTTGTTCGGTAAAACAAATTTACGTGAAGAGTAAGCTAACCTTGCTTGAGTTGAGACTTTATGCCTATAGGCTTTAGCTCAGAAGGCTAAGATGTGCAGGAGACACAGATTTAAACGGCAATCTGTCACTGTACAATCCTACAATCCTCTACAGTTCACAATCCTGAAAAGGCACCTCGAAACATGACCCACCAAACCGCACTTCTTAACACCTGCTCGCTTAACCCGGAAGACAGCCGCATCAATGTGTCTGAGGGAACACCGTTCAACTGATTACCGAAGTCAGCCTGCAGGCGCCCGGCCCACCACAAGGAGTCGTTAGAGCGCAATGAGCCAAGTAAAGCCCCCCTGGCCAAACCCTCCTCTAACCCGGACGACGCTGGGCCAATTGTGTCCCTCTGGGACTCCCGATCACGGCCGGTTGTGAAACAGCCTGGAATCGAACCCGGGTCTGTAGTCGAATACTGACTTGTATCACGAGTGACCTGGCTAGAATATACAATGCCCCAACCAAAAAAAGCGAAGAAAAAAAACAAACACTTCAGAGACTGAAATAGACGTGCTAGTGTCAGAGATTGAGCACAACCAAAAGGTTTTATTTGGCTCGCTCAGTTGTGGCTTGACCAGTAAAATAAAAACATAGCTACAAAGAGATTTATTTTTTATTTTTATTTAACCTTTATTTAACTAGGCAAGTCAGTTAAGAACAAATTCTTATTTACAATGTCGGCCTACACCGGCCAAACCCGGACGACGCAAGGCCAATTGTGCGCCGCCCTATGGGACTACCAATCACGGCCGGTTGTGATACATCCTGGAATCGAACCAGAGGGTCTGTAGTGACGCCTCAAGCACTGAGATGCAGTGCCTTAGACCGCTGCACCACTCGGGAGCCCATTAGGACAACTCAAGTTGCTTTAGCAATGACAAAATATACTTAAAATGAGTAGGCAACACTCACCAATAAGCCATCCATCCTCAACAGCTCCCTCTTGTAGGTGTATAGGCCAACATTGCTGTTCTGCATAGTGATTGAGTGGTGCATTCCACCTGGCCACCACATTCAGCAGCGTCTTTTGCACATCACATAACCTATCACCTGCACATTAAGAGTGGAAGCCTTTTCTGTTCACATAGTTTAAATCGTTTTGGGATGGTGATTTTACGGCGATGTGGGTGCCGTCTATTGCTCCGTTCGTATTTGGGAACCTATTGATGGCAAAGAAGCCACTCTTAACTTCAACCTGTTGTGCGATGGTGTATGGAAACTGTATGTGTTACTGTTCGTTTTGCTGATGTTTGTTTTGCTGATGATTGCATCCAAAATATTGGCTCATCGAGGGCTGTGAGATGCCGATCGACAAGCTCCCCCTGAAAAGTGCCAGTTCCCAAAAACCTGAGGGAGGATAGGACTTGGATGTGCACCGAAATGGCATGTGTTCACCCTTTTAAAGTAAGTCTTAAAGCTGCAATATGTAACTTTTTGGGCGACCTGAAAAAATTAACATAGAAAAGTGAGTTATAGAGTCATTCTCATGGAAAGCAAGTCTAAGAAGCGGTAGATGTGTGCTATTTCTATGCTTCCTGTTCTTATGGTTAGTTTTTGCGTCTTTTACATTAGGTTTTGTACACCAGCTTCAAACAGCTGAAAATTAAATATTTTTGGTTATGGAAAATATATTTCACAGCGGTTTAGATGGTACAATTATTCTCTACACTATACTTGCTTGTTTTGTCACATAAACTGAAATTAGGCAAACAATTAGAATTTTAGCAACCAGGAAATGGCGGAGTAATTTCTGCATAGTGCACCTTTAAATCCTCGCATAAATTGGTTTTGGGAAACGATATCTGATGAGCCAATCTGTACTTTCTGCAGAAAAAGTCCCACCTGTCTCTAAAAATGCGCTCTCTGCAAAATGCAGCGTGTGCCAAATCTTCCAACAGAGCAAGATCAGCCATCTCTCATTCCATTTCTCATTTATCTCAGACTTTTATAGTATTTCAACAATGGTTTCACTTTCACACGTACCTTTCATTTAACAAATTACTGTACATTATATGGATTATTATCCTAACGAATGCACTGATGTGGTCAGATGATATAGCATGTCAATATGTTGCATGAATTACAATGGAAATACAATGAACTAAAACATTTGTTTAAATTATTGTTCTCATCATTTCACACATTTTCAACATATACAGTATTTTCCCCATTCTGCTCTTCCAGTTCCCTTATTCCACCACTTGGCACTGTGCGTACGCATGGTCATGGCTGTATGTAAATCTACGCACACTCTCAAGCAAACGTTCATATTGATGGTTTACGTTCATGCATGGTTTGCACATAGATTTGTGCCTACGCATGATTGATAAATGAGGCCCCAGGCTTCTCATGGCCCACTGAGAGTGTAGCCTAATTTACACAAATCAATGAAGAAAACAATTACAGGGTCAGCCATAGTAGTAGTAAAAACACTTATTTCACTGCACCTATCCAGTGTATTTGACATTAAAACATACTTTTTAAAATGTAACTACACTGCCTGCTAGATAGGCTTTCAGTGTACTTAACTGTCTGCTAGATAAGCTTTTAGTATAGGGATACCCTGATCTGCTAATAGGGGCAATATGAACATAAACATTACCATCATGACGTATAATCACCAGACCGTGGATACACTTCTAGACAGAGAACTCTTCACATTAATCACATTTCAGTTGAGTCAGCACTTTGCACGGCTGCTATAGCAACAACTCAATGTATATCAATACTGCGCTAACCCCGCTTTGGAGTAGAAATTAGTTACTGTTCGAACCAATAACAGGCCCCTGTGAATCAATGCTGTCAGTTTGGTGAAAAAAGAGATAGAGCATATTAGATGCAGCAGAAGGGGAAAGGAAGCAGTGCGCCTCAAAATGGATGAAGCTCAATTAGCGTAATGAGCTTGATTCCAGCCCTCTGTAGTCACCTCCCACTCTGTAATAACCCTTCTCCAGTACTGACCTTGTGGTGTCCAACTAGCTGGGCCATTGTTTCCTTTGGGTGTGATTGGTGACCTGCTCTAATTAAACAGTACCTCCTCTTTCCCCTCCTCTCTCTCTAACAACTTACATCCTTCCCCAAACCACTGATACTGCTCCTCTCCCTTTCTGACTCTTTCTGCTCCTCTCCCTTTCTGACTCTTTCTGCTCCTCTCCCTTTCTGACTGTCTTTCTACTCCTCTACCTTTCTGACTGTCTTTCTGCTCTTCTACCTTTCTGACTGTCTTTCTGCTTCTCTACCTTTCTGACTGTCTTTCTGCTCCTCTACCTTTCTGACTGTCTTTCTGCTCCTCTACCTTTCTGACTGTCTTTCTGCTTCTCTACCTTTCTGACTGTCTTTCTGCTCCTCTACCTTTCTGACTGTCTTTCTGCTCCTCTACCTTTCTGACTGTCTTTCTGCTCCTCTACCTTTCTGACTGTCTTTCTGCTCCTCTACCTTTCTGACTGTCTTTCTGCTCCTCTACCTTTCTGACTGTCTTTCTGCTTCTCTACCTTTCTGACTGTCTTTCTGCTCCTCTACCTTTCGGACTGTCTTTCTGCTCCTCTACCTTTCGGACTGTCTTTCTGCTCCTCTACCTTTCGGACTGTCTTTCTGCTCCTCTACCTTTCTGACTGTCTTTCTGCTCCTCTACCTTTCTGACTGTCTTTCTGCTCCTCTACCTTTCTGGCTGTCTTTTTGCTCCTCTACCTTTCTGACTGTCTTTCTGCTCCTCTACCTTTCTGACTGTCTTTCTGCTCCTCTACCTTTCTGACTGTCTTTCTGCTCCTTTGCCTTTCTGACTGTCTTTCTACTGCTCTACCTTTCTGAATGTCTTTCTGCTCCTCTACCTTTCTGACTGTCTTTCTGCTCCTCTACCTTTCTGACTGTCTTTCTACTCCTCTAGCTTTCTGACTGTCTTTCTACTCCTCTAGCTTTCTGACTGTCTTTCTACTCCTCTAGCTTTCTGACTGTCTTTCTGCTCCTCTACCTTTCTGACTGTCTTTCTACTCCTCTAGCTTTCTGACTGTCTTTCTACTCCTCTAGCTTTCTGACTGTCTTTCTACTCCTCTAGCTTTCTGACTGTCTTTCTACTCCTCTAGCTTTCTGACTGTCTTTCTGCTCCTCTACCTTTCTGACTGTCTTTCTGCTCCTCTACCTTTCTGACTGTCTTTCTACTCCTCTAGCTTTCTGACTGTCTTTCTGCTCCTCTAGCTTTCTGACTGTCTTTCTACTCCTCTAGCTTTCTGACTGTCTTTCTACTCCTCTAGCTTTCTGACTGTCTTTCTACTCCTCTAGCTTTCTGACTGTCTTTCTACTCCTCTAGCTTTCTGACTGTCTTTCTGCTCCTCTACCTTTCTGACTGTCTTTCTGCTCCTCTACCTTTCTGACTGTCTTTCTGCTCCTCTACCTTTCTGACTGTCTTTCTGCTCCTCTACCTTTCTGACTGTCTTTCTGCTCCTCTACCTTTCTGACTGTCTCTACTGCTCTAGCTTTCTGACTGTCTTTCTACTCCTCTACCTTTCTGACTGTCTTTCTTTGCTCTACCTTTCTGACTGTCTTTGCACAGTTCTGTATTCAACATGGCCTTCACAACATCCAGCAGCACCCAGCCTCGAACCTCTCCAGAGGAGTTTTACAACCCCTTCATTTATCACTGTTGTTACTCTCACAGAGCGCCTTCCTTCACCATACCCATTCTACACCTCTAATCTGCCTCTCTTCAGCATCAATAGCAGGCAGTGCATTGTTTGTTTTCCCACAATCACAATCTCTTCCTGTGGTTTGCTGTTGCCTTGACTGCCAGCCTGCCTGGAGACCCTATCATGAGGGATGCAGCTGCCTGTGTACTGGGTAGATAGGATCTGTACACGGCTGGTGAATGGATGGAGCTGGGTCTGGGTATGGCTATAGAATCTGTATGATACTGGATGGAGCTGGGTCTGGGTATGGCTATAGAATCTGTATGATACTGGATGGAGCTCGGTCTTGTATGGCTATAGAATCTGTATGATACTGGATGGAGCTGGGTCTGGGTAGGGCTATATAATCTGTATGGAGCCTGGTGGTGGACAGGAAGTGTATGGTTAATGGTTATAGAATCTCTATGCTGGAAGGAGCCTAGGCCTGTCTGGATCTGTCTGTTGATTGGATGATGGGGGTGGATAGATGGTCCTGGGCCTTCCCATAGGATTGGTGTGCTGCTTGACAGAGGATGGCACCTGGGCTTGGTGCTGAATAGAGCTGTGTGCTGCTGGATGAGGCCTGTCTGGATATATGTGCTGCTGGATGAGGCCTGTCTGGATGGAGCTGGATGGATGGGCCTGGGCCATTGAGCCCCGTCTGGATCTATGTGTTGCTTGAGGAAGCCTGGATGGCTGGATGGATGGATGGGGCTGGATGGATTGGCCTGGGCCATTGAGGCCTATCTAATTGGGGTTCTGAGCTTGTTAGCGGAAGGCGTTAATCCCTCTCATGTGCTCTCCGGTCAGAAGGTACTGACTCATTAAGGCTGCTCTGCTATGCTCTGTTCGTTCTGAGAAAAGGAAGATGGCAGAGAACCAGAGAATCAGATGGATCCATACCCACCAGGCTCCCACCTGCCTCAGCCCTGCCGGCTGCCTGCCTGCCTGCCCGCCTGCTGCTTGCCTGCCTGCTGCTTGCCTGCCTGCTGCTTGCCTGCTTGCCTGCTGCCTGCCTTCCTGCTGCTTGCCTGCTGCCTGCCCGCTGCTTGTCTGCTGCCTGCCTGCTGCTTGCCTGCTGCCTGCCTGCCTGCTGCTTGCCTGCCTGCTGATTGCCTGCCTGCTGCCTGCCTGTTGCTTGCCTGCTGCCTGCTTGCCTGCCTGCTGCTTGCCTGCCTGCTGCTTGCCTGCCTGCCTGCTGCCTGCCTGCTGATTGCCTGCCTGCTGCTTGCCTGCTGCCTGCCTGCTGCCTGCCTGCTGCTTGCAAGCTGCCTGCCTGCTGCCTGCTGCCTGCCTGCTGCTTGCCTGCTGCCTGCCTGCTTGCTGCCTGCTGCCTGCCTGACAGCTCCAGGTCTTCTCTTCTGACACACAGTACAGCAGGACTCCCATGAAAAGGAGATTAATATCTCAATCGGACTCACCTGGTTAGATAAAGGATACATAGACAGTGCAGCGGCAGAGTCAGACCCATGTCAGCCCCAGTACAGGAACTGTACATTGAATGAATTCAAGTGCAGCACTACCAACCTGGATAGGTTGCAGTGATAGTGTCGGTGTGGTATTAATAAATAAATGTGTAGAATTTCTGTAGCCCTTTCCACTCACAGCTCCTTTCATCCCGTATACGTGTTGAAAATGGCAGATTTGGTCATTGATACGCGCCTAAAATGGAACTCAGTGGCTGTACAGTAACATGCTATACATAACGTCAGAACTCAGTGGCTGTACAGTAACATGCTATACATAACGTCAGAACTCAGTGGCTGTACAGTAACATGCTATACATAACGTCAGAACTCAGGAACAGACTATGGGAGGCACACAGCACTACATAGAGCCATGACTACATGGAACTCTATTCCACATCAAGTAACTCATGCAAGCAGTCAAATCTGATTTTAAAAAACAGATAAAAATACACCTTATGGAACAGCGGGGACTGTGAAGAGACACAGACACACGCATACATACACACGATAACACACGTACTATACACACACTTACACATGGATGTTGTGTTGTAGATACAGTATGTCGTTATAGAGCAGTGGCCTGAGGAAACATACTCAATGTGTTGTTAAATCTGTTATGAAATGTCATGTTTTTCATTGTATATAACTGCCTTAATTTTGTTGGACCCCAGGAAGAGTAGCTGCTGCCTTTGCAGGAACTAATGGGGATCCTTAATAAATACAAATACATATACAAATATCATAAAACTCATGTAATTGACAGTGTCAACGTTTATCGCTATGTTTGATCCACAGTTACAAGGATGACATGCGTTATACCCTGGGTTGTCCTGAACAGAATGACCCTATGTTTGTCATATTGTGAAGAAAATTAGCCGTGGAACACACACTTGAATGCACTCATGACTCCATTCTAAGCGCACCAAAATTACAATCTGTTTGTCTGAAGTGACTTTTGAAGCCTATTACTGTAAGATCTTATTTTATAACTTAGCTAGCCATGTTGCTAATAAAATAAGCTTTCAAATTATGCCCACCTGACCCAGATTGCGATTTATAATGGAACATTTTTGGATTGCATAAACACCAACAGTAATTGTGTGATGGTGGGGACGCAGGGCTGTGTCCAAACAAAAAACTATAAGTGTGCTTGCTTCAGTTCCTCAATGGCAAAGCTCAAATAAGCAGCTTATAGTTGAAGGCTCTTTCCTTGAGTCATAAACGTTCATTGAAATTACTTAGGAACTGCGCACAGTTTGGAGAGGTGTGTGGCCACTTGGAGACACCAGATAGACCTCTCACACAAACCCTTATAATCACTTTTTCTTATCTTGCACCTACTCCAAAATATAAATTAATGTTCTTATTATGTTACTGAATGTATCCAGAGTATTTTCAGATTTCGTTATTGACAAATGCTGTGACAAGTACAGTAAATGTTAAATGAACATCAAATCAACAGTGTAATTTTTGGATTCAGTCTTGTGTCAGGTGAACTGTTGTGTCCTCACCTTTGGTCTGATGATTTCTCCATAATCTCAAAATGCATATGCTTTTTAAAGTGTTTCCGTTAGAAACATTTAAATTTGTCCATATAGGCCAGTTTCCACGAGTTTAATGAATAGGTGTATACACTAGCTATGACTAATTACATCCAAATAGACAGAGTAGGCTATTTCCACCAGTGTGTGTGCAGTCAGTGTTTGTAGCTCGTCTTTAATTTGTTTCTGAACATGATCACAAATCTTGCGTCACCATAAATTGGTAGCCAGGTTGGTTTTGCAGCATCGTGTGAACGACGTGCACTCTCACATGCACTCTGTCACTGCACTGAGTTTGACCCACACTGGCATCTGATGGATGTCCTTCTTGTCCTGTTCCTTGTCTAAACAAACAGCCTGCTCCATGGTGGTTCATACTGCTCCGGACATACAGTAGCAGCCGGAGCAGTACAATGTGGAGGAGTATTTACACTCTTTCTTTACATTCCGGCGCTGTAAACAAATGTTTGTTAGTAAGTTACCCTCAGAATGGGGGGGTGGGGGGAGTAAGACAGAGGGTCTATCTTTTCAACAGTCGTTTTCACATGCACCACATTCCTAAATGCCTCCACAACACAGACTATAGAATGTCCCTCAAGACAATGAAGGCTTAAATGTGCCTGACAGAGTAGAGAGAGAACCCTATTCTTGTCCAGTGCTCTTTGTATATGTTGCAGCTGAGGCCGACTCTTCTACCGTTGACAAGCCATACTTCTTTGGCATGACAATGATCGAACACAGAGAGGAGTTGGCTATTAGCACAAGCAGACTGGATCCAGCACCAAGCTAGGAAAACCCTCACTTTTAAAATCAGGTGCAGGTATAATGTGTTATAACTTGTTATAAGCACATATATGAGCCTTTATAATGTATTGTAATAAGGCTTTATACACTCTAATATCCCTTCTAAGTGCAGTCTTTACATTCTTTACCAGTACATGTGAGGACATATTTAAGAGACATATGAAGTGTGACAGAGTGATTGCTCTGAGCTGTTCCTTCCTCTCTCGTTGAACTGTATCACTGTAAGTATTAGCCCTGGAGGTTATAGGTACGTTCCTGACCTGGCATGTGTCTGTGTCCACAATGTACAGTATCTAACTGTACGGCTGCACATGATGGAGTTTTGCTCACACAACTCAGATATGAGGTGAATCTCAAAAGTAGTTTCCTCGATTCCTCAAATCCACTATCCTTGCCTCCTCATAGCTTCATAGGGAAGCGAGGAAAGCCTTGGAGAAGAAGATCCAAGGAGAGAAACGATCCCAGTGTCATTTATTCTCAGTTCTCAATAAAACACACTTTCGAAATCTTTCAACATTGCACATTCGGCACGAACACATCACACATTGCACGGCACTCAATTTCTGCAAAAAGTATTCAATTGTTTTTGATCTTAGACTTCTATATGAAAAAGTAAAGGTCTACCTGCTTGGCACAAATGATTTTCAGAGGCACTGTAGAAAATATGTTTATGAAAATACACAATCTCTCTGTATTTTCTGCCTGGTACTGTATTCTGCCACAGTGTGCAGAAAAGGTTTTGGGAAAAACAAAAGATGGTGGAAAAATAGCGATGGCACTCTTCTGATACGTCTACTTCAACCTGCAACCTCACCAACTCTTCAACAATTTAGAGACAACTAGTGAATCTTCATTCTCCTCCTCTCTGAGTCAATCTAGTGCTACCCTCAAAAGTGCAAAAAAACTAAACCAGCAAACTGTTGTTTTAGATATGCAGAAAAGACATTGAAGAAAGACGAACGGTTTGAGAAAGGGGGTTCACTTCAGTCTGTACAGAGAAGGAAAGATCTGCTGGCTCCCTTGTCCATGGGAACAGAACCACTGACAGCCAAAGAAGTCAAGGTATGTAAAACAGAGAGAGTGAAAAAAGGAGAGGAGGGGAAGGGAGGGAGGAGGGGATGGGAGGAGAGGAGAGGGGGGGATGGGAGGAGAGGAGAGGAGGGGATGGGAGGAGAGGAGAGGAGGGGAAGGGAGGAGAGGAGGGGAAGGGAGGAGAGGAGGGGAAGGGAAGAGAGCAGAGGAGGGGAGGGGAAGGGAGGAGAGGAGGGGAAGGGAGGAGAGGAGGGGAAGGGAGGGGAAGAGAGCAGAGGAGGGGGAGGGAGGAGAGAAGGGGAAGGGAGGAGTGTGTAATCAAAAGCAGGAGAAAGAAAGAGAAAAAATCTGTTAATCCCTCTCCTTCCTGGACCCTTTTTTCTCGTAGTAAAAAGACACAGAGCAGAGTTTACCACTTGACGTTGGTTTTACAAGTTTTCCCTCAGTAACTTTTGAGCTCTCACAATGAGACTAAACCTTTTCCTGGCAAAAAAAAGGCTTGAGTTTGCAAAAGCAGAGCAACAGACACCCCTTCTATCCTGAAATGAGCACATTGTTTGAAACCAGCGCTATCGTCCCAAACGGCACCCTATTCCCTATGTAGTGCACTGCTTTTGACCAAGGCCCACAGTGCTCTGATCAAAAGTAGTGCACTACAGGGAATAGGGTGCCATTTGGGAGACAAACAGAATTCCAGGAATTCCAGGTCATTAATCTGAGCAATCTGAATTCCTGCCAACCATGAGGCAGGGAAAGGAATAACACAGCCCGGGAGAAGGGAGCTAGTGTTATGTTTCAAGAAAGTTAAACACTACCTAGGCCTATTTCAGCAATGTTGCACCAAGTCAGAACTAAGATTCGCAATAGGAAATAATAAAATATGCTATTGACAGAAGAAATAGATTTTCTATTGTGTTTTGACTGTACGTTTTGTTTACCCCATATGTAACTCTGTGTTGTTGTTGTTTTTATCGCACTGCTTTGCTTTATCTTGGCCAGGTCGCAGTTGTAAATGAGAACTTGTTCTCAACTGGCTTACCTGGTTAAATAAAGGTGAAATAAAAAAACAAAAACAAAAAAACAAGTGATATGTGAAAGCATCAGGATGAAAACTAGGATCACGAAAAAAATTAATTATAATTTTGAATTGTACAATTACCTGTGGAAAATTATAAACTGGGTGGTTTGAGCCCTGAATGCTGATTGGCTAACAGCCGTGGTATATCAGACCGTATACCACGGGTATGACAAAACATTTATTTTATTACGTTGGTAACCAGTTTATAATAGCAATAAGGCACCTCTGGGATTTGTGATATATGGCCAATATACCACGGCTAAGGGCTGTGTCCAGGCACTCCGCGTTGCGTCGTGCTTAAGAACAGCCCTTAGCTGTGGTAGATTGGCCATATACCACACCCCCTCTGGCCTTATTGCTTAAATATACGCTTTATAGTTTCTTCATTTAAATTCCCTTAATATCTCACCCAGTCTAACACCCCATATTCATCATTATGTTCTGTTCTCTGGATGTTCCATAGCAAATCATCAGAGTACATCTTTAAATGGGCAATCAGCAGTTGAAACAATAACAAAATGTCTTCCCTGCCACTGTTTCTGTAAAAAGCTGGGCGATGGGGCTGGAGAAATTTAACCACTCTCAAATTCATAGACAGACAGAGACTGACCATCCTGGATATAAAAATTATATTTGTAACTATGTTTTGAGGCTATACAGTGTTTGTTTATATTTAGTTTGTTTACAAACATTGGAGTAAACAAGCTATATTTTGTGTTCTGGTGGGGTATGACAATTGAATTAAGCTCATGAGGCATTTATACTTCAAGAAACAGTGGGTACAAGTCAAGAATTGGATGTAGCACCTGCAGATTGCCCCTTTAAATGGTTCATTTTAAAATAAAAAAATATTTTCAACTACCAATCAATATCATTATCAATACAATACACAGGTGCACCTTGTGCTGGGGACAATAAAAGGCCACTCTAAAATGTGCAGTTTTGTCACACAACACAATGCCACAGATGTCTCAAGTTTTGAGGGAGCGTGCAATTGGCATGCTGACTGCAGGAATGTCCACCAGAGCTTTTGCCAGATAATGTAATGTTCATTTCTCTACCATAAGCCGCCTCCAACATTATTTAGAGAATTTGGCAGTACATCCAACCGGCCTCACAACTGCAGACCATGTGTAACCATGCCAGCCCAGGACCTCCACATCCGGCTTCTTCACCTGCGGGATAGTATGAGACCAGCCACCCGGACAGCTGATGAAACTGAGGAGTCTTTCTGTCTGTAATAAAGCCCTTTTTACATTTACATTTTAGTCATTTAGCAGACGCTCTTATCCAGAGCGACTTACAGGAGCAATTAGGGTTAAGTGCCTTGCTCAAGGGCACATTTACGTCATTTAGCAGACGCTCTTATCCAGAGCGACTCACCAATTGGTGCGTTCACCCTATAGCCAGTGGGATAACCACTTTACAATTTTTTTTGGGGGGGGGAGCTCGCATCCACTTTCAAGGACACTACAGTTTATAGCCGAGCAACCTAATTGCCAAGACCGATCCAGGAATGAGAGCGGCATATACTATAGACTACCATTAGCATAAAAAACTCAAAAACTCATTCTGATTGGTTGGGCCTGGCTCCCCAGTGGGTGGGCCTGGCTCCCAAGTGGGTTGGCCTATGCCCTCCCAGGCCCACCCGTGGCTGCGACCCTTCACAGTCATGTGAAATCCATAGATTAGGGCCTAATTAATTTATTTCAATTGGCTGATTTCCTTATATGAACTGTAACTCAGTAAAATCGTTGAAATGTTGAATGTTGCCTTTATATTTTTGTTCAGTATATATTCAGCATTTTTATATCTGTAAGAGTAACTGTTTTATATGAGCAAAACAATGCCAACGTTCCCAGCCATTTCAAGGGGTGGGGCAAATATTTACCCGTAAAGAAATCTATTCTATTTGGTTAATTTACGTTGCGATCTATTCAAAGAGAGACCTTATTCTCATCAAGATGTAAAACTGATTTGACACATCCAACAATTGGTCGTTGGGATTCCAATTAGCCATTGGTATTAAACCCGACAATGAGCGCAAAATGATCTCTAGGATATTCGCCGCGCAAGTTTAATTCGTGCATTTACTTTCTCTGTGCCTATGGATAGAGGAAGAACACTAACGTTCGGATCGCCCCCGACGCATAGCCTACAATAGCCTGCAATGCATACATAGCCTGTAATGCATGCATTATACCGGTATTCTATTCTATTATCTATTCCCAATCTTATTTGGAGGATAGAAAATAGTTAAAAGCAATGTTAAATCTACAAAATAGCCTACAGTTGATTTGTATATGGTCCACTTTCAAGGACACTACAGTTTATAGCCGAGCAACCTAATTGCCAAGACCGATCCAGGAATGAGAGCGGCATATACTATAGACTACCATTAGCATAACATTCTGATGGAGTAAATAAAATATAGTATCGCTTTACCTTTTTACTAAGTCTGCTGGTATAGCCGTTGTATGGGTTGAATCCTGTCCTTGGCGGCACAGAGAGCAGCATTTTTACAGCAGCAGGCAGCAAGCACTATGTCCGGAGCCGAGAGCACAGCCAAGCAGGCAGTCATCAGCTGACGTCAGCCAGGGAAATTCAGATTGGAATCTGACTGTGGTTGTGATTTGAGTGGCGCTCTCCCAGCTCTTCAGCCATTGGTGGAGCGGCAGCGTATGTATATGTGCTTTGAAGAGCGCGCTTTTCTGTGTTCCTTTTTCCATGTATGGCTATTTGGTAAACCTGGATACCACCAGGCAGTGAACATGTAGGCTTTGGACATAACTACTTTTTTATGTTCCTATTAAGTATAAATGTCTGGACACACATTTCACTTTTATTGGTATTTTATAAATGCTTTTATAGTCCTCAAAAACATTATACAACATAAGTACTTATCATTAATCATATCTAACAGCCTAATAGGATTATAGGTTACTAATATTGACCATGGCCCAATTGATATTTTAGCAAAGGTGCATGGCATTACACCATCACCATCACTATAAAGTATGGCAGTGGGTCATGAATGATCTCTAAACCTTATGTCATGTTCAGGACACTGATGTCTTTGGATGGCTCTGTGACAGTGTTTTTATAACCAACTGCAAGTCGCTTGGCAACACAGTCAGTCCCTCAACCCTCTCTCTGCCTTTGCTCCTTGTGTATCTACCCTGATTAGCCCTCAAGGGTGCACAACATGTGTATGCAAGTGCTCACTCTCAGCTACATAGTAGTATGAATACAATGAACAGAATACAATGAAATAAAATAGAATAACTCGATTGTTTCCAGAGGGAACTTCGGTTGCGGCATTTGGATTAGATAATCAACATATAACAGCACAATTAATTCATTCACATGACAGATACAGCTACAAATGTTCTTTCAGAGACTGAAATACACTGCCACAAATTACAGTTAAAAACTCCTTTAAAGGCCAGTTTAGACTAGGCAGAACACAGAAATAAGCTCCCATTTATCTCATTGACATATTACGAAAACTGGGATTTCACCCAGATTTCATCATAGTGTCTAGTCAGACAGAGTAGAAGCAGAGTGGAATGTATAATAATTGTGTTCCGTCTGTTCCGAGCCAGGACAGTGTGACTAAAGTGACTTATACCAAATCAAGGACATTTTATTCTCGGATGGGTGCAGGTGCATTGCAGTTAGATCTGAGTTATAGTTTGGACTTGAATTAACACAGAATCATTGAGCATATTTTAGAGGATATTGTTTTATTTGAATGGGGGGACATGTAGGCTGTAACAGCTGGAAGTAGGCTATGATGTATGCACCTACATTGTTATTACCACAGACAATATAACAATGTTCTATATCTATGGTTATTACATTGTAACTGCCGGCAACCGTGTAAATACACGGTTCAGGTTTTGGACACCTGTTGTGAGCTAAAGAGCGGCCAGAACTGTAGAGTTTTGGACACATGTTGTGAGCTAAAGTGGGGCCAGAACTGTAGGTTTGGACAGTTGTTGTAAAGTGGGGCCAGAACTGTAGGTTTGGACACTTGTTGTAAAGTGGGGCCAGAACTGTAGGTTTGGACACCTGTTGTAAAGTGGGGCCACTTGTTGTTGTCACACCCGGATCTGTTTCACCTGTCTTGTGATTGTCTCCAACCCCCACCAGGTGTCTTCCATTACCTCCTGTATTTATACCTGCGTTTTCTGTTTGTCTGTTGCCAGTTCGTCTTGTCCCGTGAAGTTCTACCAGCGTGTTCCCGTGTTTCCTGTGCTCTAGTTTTTTCTTTTTCTAGTCTTCCCAGTTCTGATCTTTCTGCCTGTCCTGACCCTGATCCTGCCTGCCGTCCTGTACCTGCCTGACTCTGATTTGGATTACGACTTTGCCTGCCTTGACCTACCGATTGTCTGCCCCTTGTACTATAATAAACTCTGAGACTCGTACTATCCGCCTCCTGTGTCTGCATCTGGGTCTTAGCCTGAGCTGTGATAGTTGTAAAGTGGGGCCAGAACTGTAGGTTTGGACCCTTGTTGTAAAGTGGGGCCAGAACTGTAGGTTTGGACCCTTGTTGTAAAGTGGGGCCAGAGTGGACCAACAGTGTTGATGTTTCCCTCTGCCCAAGAACAATTTGTAGAGTGACTCAGAGCCAGCACACAGCCCACACTGTACCGGTAGCATTCTAAATGGCACACTATTTATTTATTTATTTTACCTTTATTTAACTAGGCAAGTCAGTTAAGAACAAATTCTTATTTACAATCTCGTCACCAGTAACGGGAAAGTATTCAAGAAAGGGGCCTAGCTACAGTGACTAAGGTCGGAATGGAGGGTAATGGTTAGGACACAAATTCCTCCATTTGTGAAAACCACATGCAGACTGATTCAACAAAAAAAAAAATCAGTCTTCGGGCAAAACTCTGTTGTGTTGTGCAATGATGTACTTTTTACATTCACCCCTCGATATACAATTTTGTCTTTGTCCCAAACACATTCCATTCAGCCTTGTACCAAAGTCATCTTATTACCTGTACCAACAGGTTTTATGTATTTTCATAGGTAATCTATGAATTCTGTGAAAGCGAACAGAATGTGATGTCGAGTGGGGGTTGAGAGAGGTAGGGAAAGGGTTGCGAGTGTAGGGGGGAGGAAGCGAGGGGTTGAGTGTAAGGAGGGAAAAAAGGTTGAGTGTAGTGAAAGGAGATGGAGGGATGCCAGTGAAGTGAAAAGGAGGTGGAGGGATACAAGTGTAGGAGGAGAAGAGGTGGAGGGATACCAGGGTAGGGGGAGAGGAAGTGGAGGGATACCAGTGTAGGGGGAGAGGTGGAGGGATACCAGTGTAGGGGGAGAGGTGGAGGGATACCAGTGTAGGGGGAGAGGTGTAGGGATACCAGTGTAGGGGGAGAGGTGGAGGGATACCAGTGTAGGGGGAGAGGTGGAGGGATACCAGTGTAGGAGGAGAGGTGGAGGGATACCAGTGTAGGGGGAGTGGTGGAGGGATACCAGTGTAGGGGGAGAGGAAGTGGAGGGATACCAGTGTAGGGGGAGTGGTGGAGGGATACCAGTGTAGGGGGAGAGGTGGAGGGATACCAGTGTAGGGGGAGAGGTGGAGGGATACCAGTGTAGGAGGAGAGGTGGAGGGATACCAGTGTAGGAGGAGAGGTGGAGGGATACCAGTGTAGGGGGGAGAGGTGGAGGGATACCAGTGTAGGGGGAGAGGTGGAGGGATACCAGTGTAGGGGGAGAGGAAGTGGAGGGATACCAGTGTAGGGGGAGTGGTGGAGGGATACCAGTGTAGGGGGAGAGGTGGAGGGATACCAGTGTAGGGGGAGAGGAAGTGGAGGGATACCAGTGTAGGGGGAGAGGAAGTGGAGGGATACCAGTGTAGGGGGGAGTGGTGGAGGGATACCAGTGTAGGGGGAGTGGTGGAGGGATACCAGTGTAGGGGGAGTGGTGGAGGGATACCAGTGTAGGGGGAGAGGTGGAGGGATACCAGTGTAGGGGGAGAGGAAGTGGAGGGATACCAGTGTAGGGGGAGAGGAAGTGGAGGGATACCAGTGTAGGGGGAGTGGTGGAGGGATACCAGTGTAGGGGGAGTGGTGGAGGGATACCAGTGTAGGGGGAGAGGTGGAGGGATACCAGTGTAGGAGGAGAGGTGGAGGGATACCAGTGTAGGGGGAGAGGTGGAGGGATACCAGTGTAGGGGGAGTGGTGGAGGGATACCAGTGTAGGGGGAGTGGTGGAAGGATACCAGTGTAGGGGGAGTGGTGGAGGGATACCAGTGTAGGAGGAGAGGTGGAGGGATACCAGTGTAGGGGGAGTGGTGGAGGGATACCAGTGTAGGGGGAGAGGTGGAGGGATACCAGTGTAGGGGGAGAGGTGGAGGGATACCAGTGTAGGGGGAGAGGTGGAGGGATACCAGTGTAGGAGGAGAGGTGGAGGGGTACCAGTGTAGGAGGAGAGGTGGAGGGATACCAGTGTAGGGGGAGTGGTGGAGGGATACCAGTGTAGGGGGAGAGGTGGAGGGACTCCAGTGTAGGGGGAGTGGTGGAGGGATACCAGTGTAGGGGGAGAGGTGGAGGGATACCAGAGGAGGGGGGGAGTATAGGGGGAAGGGAGACAGTGGAGAGAGGTGTGGAGGGGGGAGAGGAGGAGGGGAGAATGGGGGGGTAGGGAGAAGTCTTTCTGCTGGTGAGAGCATGCTCTACATTCCTCAGGTGTTGTCAGCGTAGCCTGCTAAATAATTGCCTCAGTGATAACAGCAGAGACTCCCTTTACCAGGCTAGATACCTGCAAGACAAACACACACACAGACACGCACGCACGCACGCATTCACACACACACTCACACACACACCTAAACTTATTTCTCTCAAATTTTGTGCAGAAATGTGTTTACATCCCTGTTAGTGAGCATTTCTCCTGACAGGTGTGGCATATCAAGAAGCTGATTAAACAGCATGATCATTACACAGGTGCACCTTGTGCTGGGGACAGTAAAAGGCCACTCTAAAATGTGCAGTTTTGTCACACAACACAATGCCACAGATGTCTCAAGTTTTGAGGGAGCGTGTAATTGGCATGCTGACTGCAGGAATGTCCACCAGAGCTGTTGCCAGAGAATTTAATGTACATTTTTCTACAGGCCTCACAACCCAGACCACGTGTAACCACACCAGCCCAGGACCTCCACATCCAGGTTCTGCACCTGTGGGATCGTATGAGACCAGCCACCCGGACAGCTGATGAAACTGAGGAGTATTTCTGTCTGTAATACATACCCTTTGTTGGGAAAAACTAATTCTGATTAGCTGGGCATGGCTCCCCAGTGGGTGGGCCTATGCCCTACCAGCCCCCCAAGGCTGTGCCCCTGCCCAGTCATGTGAAATCCATAGATTAGGGCCTAATGGAATTTATTTCAATTGACTGATTTCCTTATATGAACTGTAACTCAGTAAAATCGTTGAAATTGTTGCATGTTGCGTTTCTATTTTAGTTCAGGATAGATAGATGTAGGCTACACAGACAGGCACAATATCACAAGTGAAGTCATTCTTCTCGAAGACGGCTCTTATTGAACAGGTACACATAACTGTCTCCCATTCATTTTGTGTTTTCTTGCAAACATACTGTAGATGGAGCACAGAATTCTAGTGGAAGCTGAGCATTGGTGACAGAAAACGTGATTTATTTTATGCAACAACAGTCCATCTTATTCTAGGGCTGAGGGCCGATGCAGTTGGGTAATGTTGTTGGCCAAGGGGACTGTGCACTGCTCCAGTAGTGTGACACAATTCAGCTTCTGGTATACTTGTGGATTTACACCAGTGGGAATGTGTGGACACATTGTGTGGTCCTCTGTAGCTCAATTGGTAGAGCATGGCGCTTGTAACGCCAGGGTAGTGGGTTCGATCCCCAGGACCACCCATACGTAAAAATGTATGCACACATGACTGTAAGTCGCTTTGGATAAAAGCGTCTGCTAAATGGCATATTATATTATTATTATATCTCAATCACTGTGTGACACGACACCAACCTCCATCAATCCCATATTGTTGTGAGCATCTAGGTCGAATGGATGCCAATTTCATTTAGATGGCAAGTTTGCTTTGCTTGGCCTTACATGCTGTAGCTAGTAGACACAATGTACCCCATAAAAATGAAAACATAGAAGTGTTAGGTTGGCAGGCTCAGTAGATAGTGTTATCTTAATTCACCTCCTCTGCTCTTGAAGACAGGTTTTTCCACCTGTGTTGTCTTTCATCTGTTCAATTACCCCATATATCAGCAGGTAGCCTACCTCTCTTGTCATTTCAGCTGGGTTGTCTAGGGGTTGATTGGGGGTTGTCTAGGGTTTGTCTAGGGTTTGTCTAGGGGTTGTATGTCTGTGGTACTGAGGGAAGCAGGTTCTTTCTGTCTGGGAAAATGTCCCTTCTCACTTCCTCCTCCACTACCTCTAACTCAGTTGCTGGAGAGGAAGGAAACCGCTCAGGGATTTCACCATGAGGGCAATTTTCACGACTTCCTCCGAAGCTGCCTCCTCTCCTGGTTCGGGCAGGCTTCTGCGTTCGTCGTCACCGGCCTTCTAGCCACTGCCGCTCCTCATCTCATCATTCCATTTGTTTTGTCTTGTTTATTACACACACCTGGTTCATATCCCCTCATCAGTACTTGTATAAGTGTTCCCTCTGCCCCCTTGTCTTTGTGTGTGATTGTTTATTGTGAAGATAGTGAAGCTCGGTTGAGCTCCTTGTATTTTGTATTGCCAGGTTATTTTCCCTGTGTGCCTTGTTGGTTCCAGTGCGCCTGTTTTGCGCACTGGACTGTTTTGACGCATTACTGCATAACGCTGTATTCTGGAATAAATCCTGTTATTCTGTGATTTACCCTCCTGCTCCTGACTCCTTCAAATCACAGAATCACTTATGGGTGGTCCCGGGAATCAAACCCACTCTCCTGGCATTGCAAGCGCCATGCCAACTCCCTCCATGCGCAGACCATCCCCCCTAGATTACCTTCCTCTCTCTCCTCTCATTCCCACGGGGGGCCAGTATGAAAAATGTATGCACTCACTAATTGGAAGTCGCTCTGGATAAGAGCGTCTGCTAAATGATTCAAATGTAAAAATGTAAATGCCCTCCCCTGTCCCATCTCCTTGGCTGGGTCAGTAAAGCAGGGGGATTGACTGTGTGCTGTTGCAGATGTACAGTCTGGAGAGAGGCCAGGTTGCTCTGGCTGGGATAACATGTGGTCAGGGACTGTTCACCCTGGCACCCTTTCAGACTGTCTCCCACACAACATGCTGTGTCCATGCCAGATTCACAACGCTAGCACTGACTGAACACCCTGCCTTCTTCCTCTAGGGGTATTATCAGGTTGAGATTATCAGGTTGAGTTGTTACCAAGTATAATTGATGATTCATTGTATTGACATAACAAATTCAGACTTAATAAGATTCTATGTCTCTAAAAGGAATTCAAGTATATACAAAACTAAACATAAAATCCAGTCAGATATGTTGCTTTGTAATGAGGTTAATTCACTTCAACTTCCCCAACCTTGTTTATTCTCAACTAAGGACTGAGGTGTGATTGTCTGGACAATCGGCTAGGGTCTAGGGATACCCGGACACTGTTTTTCTCAGATTCTCCACAACATTACATTCTATCAATCAATCAATGAAATGTATTTATAAAGCCCTTTTTACATCAGCAGATGTCACAAAGTGCTATACAGAAACCCAGCCGAAAACCTCAAACAGCAAGCAATGCAGATGTAGAAGCACGGTGGCTAGGAAAAACTCCCTATAAAGGCAGAAACCTAGGAAGAAACATAGAGAGGACCCAGGCTCTGAGGGGTGGCCAGTCCTCTTCTGGCTGTGCCGGGTGGAGATTATAAGAGTACATGGCCATTTAAGATTGTTCTTCAAGATGTTCAAACGTTAATAGATGACCAGCAGGGTCAAATAATAATCAGTGGTTGTAGAGGGTGCAACAGGTCAGTACCTCAGGAGTAAATGTCAGTTTGCTTTTCATAGCCGAGCATTCAGAGGTCGAGACAGCAGGTGTGGTAGAGAGAGAGAGAGAGAGTGGAAAACAGCAGGTCCGGGACAAGGTAGCGCATCCGGTGAACAGGTCAGGGTTCCATAGCCACAGGCAGAACAGTTGAAACTGGAGCAGCAGCACGACCAGGTGGACTGGGGACAGCCAGGAGTCATCAGGCCAGGTAGTCCTGACGCATGATCCTAGGGCTCAGGTCCTCCGGGAGGGGAGGGAGAGAGAGAGAGTCAGAGGGAGCATACTTAAATTCACACAGGACACCAGATAAGACAGGAGAATTACACCAGATATAACAGACTGATCCTAGCCCCCCGCACATAGACTATTGCAGCATAGATACTGGAGACTGAGACAGGGGTGGGACGGGGGACACTGTGGCCCCGTCCGACGATACCCCCGGACAGGGCCAACCAGGCAGGATATAACCCCACCCACTTTGCCAAAGCACAGCCCCTACACCACTAGAGGGATATCAACAGACCACCAACTTACTACCGGCTGAGTATAGCCCACGAAGATCTCCAAAACCGGACAGGAAGATCACGCCTGTGACTCAACTCACTTAAGTGACGCACCCCTCCTAGGGACGGCATGGAAGAGCACTAGTAAGCCAGTGACTCAGCCCCCATAATAGGGTCAGAGGCAGAGAATCCCAGTGGAGAGAGGGAATATAATCTGCCATGACTACAAGGTCCGATAGGAATTCAGGGAACTCAGTGAGGAACGCTGTATACAGCCCAGGAGGCCTGTAAACAGTAGCTATAAAAAGTGATTGAGTAGATGGCTTTATAGATTTCACGACTAGAAGCTCAAAAGACGAAAACGCAGTCATTTTTTTGTTGTTGTGTAAATTGAAATTTGCTGTCATAAATGTTAGCAACACCTCCGCCTTTGCAGGATGCGTGGCAGATATGGTCACTAGTGTAACCAGGAGGATAGGCCTAATTTAACACAGTAAATGAATCAGGCTTGAGCCATGTTTCAGTCAGGCCAATCACATCAAGATTATGATCAGTGATTCGTTCATTGACTATGACTGCCTTGGAAGTGAGGGATCTAACATTAAGTAACCCTGCAGGGACTGTGCAGGGGGATTTATACTACTATCTGTACTTACTGGTGGCACAGACGCTGTTTCATCCTTTTCTACACTTAAATTGCCCTTGCCTAACGATTGCATCTGAAGCTGTGCTTGCAACACGGCTATCTTCACCATAAGGCGATAGTTCTCCTGTATATTATGAGTACAGCGACCGCAATTAGATGGCATAGTGTAAATGTTACTACTTAGCTTTTTCGGCTGGTGGAGGTCCTGTAGAACCATATCCAGATAAAGCGTCCGGGGTGAAAAAGTTGAATGAAAAAAGTAGAGCAAGGAAAAAACTAAGACATTGATAAATGTATTAAAAGTAAAAACCGAAAAGTTTGGCAGATAGCCAAGTAGCAACAAACAGCACAGAGACAAGTCCAGAAGTGCTTCTGTCTCTACACTCTTAGAAAAAGGGGTTCTTCGGCTGTCCCCATAGGATAACCCTTTTTGCTTCCAGGTAGAACCCTCTGTGTAAAGGGATCAAGATGGAACCCAAAAGGGTTCTACCTGGAACCATAAAGGGTTATTCAAAGGGTTCTCCTATTGGGACAGCAAATAACCCTTTTTAGGTTCTAGATAGCGCGGTTTTTCTAAGAGTGTATGTTGGAAGACTTCTGCAGGCTGGGGTGTTCTCTGCACCAAACGCTGAAAACAAACATCCATGCCCTGCAGCTTTTGGTGGTGAGAGTAAGCTCAAATGTAACATTTGAAAGCTGCAGCAATTATTTCTATTCAATTTTCCTCCCACTTTTATAATGAATCTCTGTTATTATTAAAATGATTAAACGGTTATTGTGCTTTTAAATGAAATAACACCAGTAAACATAAGATATCTAAATATGAGTTGATAATCATTTGTCATCAATAATCATTTATCCTATATATCTTGATGGTTGATACTTGATATACAGTACATTGAAAGTCTAACTATATACTACAACGAACGTTCCATTTACACCATGTTAAGTGTTCAGTGCCCTCTGCAGGTCTGGAAGGGTTAGATCATTTTAGTTTCTGGTGTCTATATTAGGATGTTGGTGTTTTCATACTAAAATCAACTGACTATAAGCTGTCTATCTAAAATCCACCAGAAGGCATGATATCATCTAAGGTCACGATAGAAGTACTTTTTTGGGTCAAGTAGTTTTACAGATTCATATTGTAGTTTGACTATGGCAACAAGCCAGGTCAACCCCTGTGCACGGAAGTCATCAGTGGAGGCATGCAAAAGATATGTGTTGTGGATGATCTGTCCTTTGTCTGCCTCTCTAAGTATCCAAATCCTTCCACTCCATATTTGTAATAGTTGCTTATTACTTATAACAGTAGGTGTCAGCCTCAGTGGCGGCTCCTGAAAAAATTCTCAGGAGGGGCAATTTTTCTGATGATTTAGGTGACCTACACACATTTTTAAAAAGATATGTCCAGCAACAACATGAAGACAGGGGCAGCATATAAGTCAATACCAGTATCATTTATTGACTGATCTCAGGGAGTGCTCCTAATCTCAGCTTGTTACCTGTATAAAAGACACCTGTCCACAGAAGCAATCAATCAATCAGATTCCAAACTCTCCACCATGGCCAAGACCAAAGAGCTCTCCAAGGATGTCAGGGACAAAATTGGAGACCTACACAAGGCTGGAATAATAATAATAATAATAATATGCCATTTAGCAGACGCTTTTATCCAAAGCGACTTACAGTCATGCGTGCATACATTTTTGTGTATGGGTGGTCCCGGGGATCGAACCCACTACCTTGGCGTTACAAGCGCCGTGCTCTACCAGCTGAGCTACAGAAAGTGGATACTCATGGATGCGCATCGCAATTGTAAAATGTCAACACAATTGGAGACACCACGTCATTTTGGAGACATGTTATTGACAGTAAACTATTGTAGATGCGACTGCTAACTAAATAAAACATTTTAGCTGGCTAGCTAATCATCTTAGCTAAATGTGGGGCAAACAATTCAGTTATTTACCGTTAATTTGAGGGATTGGGGTGAAAGAAATCGAGTTACATAGTGATACTTTACGATATACTGTATTGACAATATCGCAATATAACCATATCCACCCTGTCCAAAGTCTCTACTTGGTCTCAGTTCTCCAGTAAACTTGTGATTATCAACACTAACCTCATCGTTGTGGCGGCGGACAGCTAGCCTGTATCCCTCATCCAGTTGAGTGGCAATGTTATTTTTTCGTTCGTACCATTTTTTGGAAAATCCTCGGGTGTAGGACTTCCCCCCTTTAGTAGAAACCTGTTGAATTATTAAATTTGGTCTGGGAGGTCCTAATTGTTTCGTTGCCAATTTATCTTCATTTGTTCGCCGACAAAAAGGAAATTCTTTCAAAGACACAATCGAGTTGCACTGAAGCCTAGCCATGTTGATAGTAGTAGTGAATTGATTGACGCTGCTACCCTCTCTTTTCTTAGTTACGTTCATGTGACGAAAGCGCGTAAGTGCAAGCCCACAGACACCCATTGAGATTGTATTGAAGGCTCTGAAATTTGAAAAAAATAGATTTTACATGGGAGTCTATGACAGAAGTTCTGGGCGATTTTCAATCTGACTGAAATCGCCCCAAAAGGGGGTGGAGCCATTTGAAGCACGACTTTAGCCTGATTCGACATTTAGTGGCAGTGTGGCACTGTGGCAGATCAGACGTATAGATTACAACACTGATAACTACTGTTGCCGTGATATAATTGATTAGAAAAAAAATCCCTTCCTTTTCCCGTTTGGCAGTGCGTCGCCCATATCGCCCTATTGAACAGGCCGTCCCTGGTCAGCCTTATATTGCTTGCTTCCCAAATGGCTCCCTATTCCCAACATAGTTCACTACTTTTGACCAGAGCCCTATGGGCCCTTATCAAAACGAGTGCACTATATAGGGTATAGGGTGCCATTTGGGACATACATTCTCTTAGAGGGGGATCTAGATAGGATCTCTGTTTGTACTCTGACTTCCCCTGTCGCCCCAGGCCTTGGAAACCACACCAAATCCCACTCTATGTTTTCTAAGTCCATGATAATGGATTATCAATGGGCCAAAGTTTGTTAGATCGATATATGTTTTGACACACCATCTTCGTGTTTTTGACTCATCAGGAGAATCTCAATTGCATACTCCTCGTGTCCTCTCTCCTCGTCTCCTTCTCGAAACGCATTGGATGAGAACGCCAGAGGTCCCTCCCCCCTGACTATGTCACTCAGATTCTTAAGTATCAGTCTGAGAGAGAGAGAGAGAGAGAGAGAGAGAGAGAGAGAGAGAGAGAGAGAGAGAGAGAGAGAGAGAGAGAGAGAGAGAGAGAGAGAGAGAGAGAGAGAGAGAGAGAGAGAGAGAGAGAGAGAGAGAGAGAGAGTTATTTAAGCCAGCCTCAGATCTCTGTTTCTCTCCGATGGGTTATAGACATTTTCATTGTCTAACTGCACCAGATGGAAACCAACTTCCTCTACTACCCCAAGCCTTGGTTGCTTCCCAACTGACACCCTATTCCCTATGTAGTGCACTACTTTTGACCAGGGCCATAAGATATCCCTATGATAGGGAACTGGTCAAAAGTAGTGCACTGTACGAAATAGGGTGCCATTTGGGACTCAACCTTGGAAACAAGCCATAATACAACTCTGCTGCTTTGGGAATAAAATAGGGATTTTTATTATGCAGCATTGTGAACTGAGCTGACATTCATAGGATGGGAATCCATATATCACAGATGATTGAATCATGATGTCAGATGTTATGTCAGAGTCCAGAGTACATTTTTTATGTGCATTAGTTTGGCTATGGCTTTGTCTAAAGTGAATGAAATGTGTAAGCTATTTTATAGCCTAATTTATAGGCTATTCAATGCTTATGAATTGCATTGCTTAAAGTTATTGTTCAGCACATTTGCCTAAAAAGCTGTATATATATTTTTTGCATTCATTTTCCCCCAGCCCATATACTCTACAGTTATTATGAGCTGTTACCACATTAGACTATTGAGATGCGCCTGCTAGGAAAACTCTGTGCTACTACTGTTGAAGAATGGTGCTCTCTGAGTTAGATGCCATGTCCTTCATTTACCACAAGAGGAGGTTCTCTCCTGAGAAATGCAGTGGAGTGGGTTCAATTATGTATATAAACCCTGGTTTGCTGATGCTATGTATTGGCCGTTGAGAGTAGGCACAGTCGTCCATAGGAATGAATGGAATTCTATTGTATTTCAATTAAATGTTTCAAGGACAAAATTACATGTATTTAAGTATGTTCTTGTTGTAGTGGGGACAGTAACATTAGTAATCTCAAAAAAGTATACTTTAAGGAAAATGTTTTTATACATTTTTATGTTTAGCTCACATAATATCATTTAAAAGTATGCATTAAGGTGTCTGTAATAGAATAAACATGGAAAAAACGAATGTAGACATTAATAAATAGCTTCTATATCTTCCAATATATATTTTTTAATGGTTGGGGCGTCCCAAGATGGAGGCACAGACAACTTAATGCATACTTTTTAATTATATTATGTGAAATAAACATTTTTTTTAATGAAAAGATATATACAAATATTTTCCTTTAAGTATAATTTTTTTAGATGACTAATGTTACTGTCCCCAGTACAACAACAAAAATACTTAAATACATGTAATTTTGTCCTTGAAACATTTAATTGAAATACTGTAGAATTCCATTCATTCTTATGGAGGATTGCTCCTACTGGGGAGTGCCACTGCCAATATGGCCGACCAGTGGCTTCAAAGCTTCTCAATGGCACAAACATAGCATCAGCAATCGAGGGTTTATATACATCATTGGTCTGAGTCAGAGAATGTTCTCTGAGTGGGATGTCATAGAAAGTCCAAAGATCTGTTTTGAATATAGCACATCCTTCCTCTCTGGAACCCTGGCTGGGAGGCATCTCATGATAATAATAATAATATCCATGATCTCATCTGTCATCATAGCAACATAGAAGCCTAAGGGTATGATTCTGGACAGCTCTACCATGCACACTTATCAGTGCTGAAGTTAAGAGCAGCTGTGTGTGCACAAAGCTAGGGAAAAGCTTCAAAAGTGTTGCAAGACCCAATGTGACATTCTTTAAAAAGTATTAAAATATGGACATTAAATATGTTCTGTGTTATATACAGTAGGCCAATGTGTTATAATATTTCGGACCTGTTCAACTCTAATGACAGACAGATTTGAGGGTGTCCACTTGTTAACCAAATTGAAACTGCAGAAAACAACTGTCCTTGTGCCAATATGGTTGGTGTAGTGGCGCCAGTTGAATGCGCTGAAAAGCGTCTCGGCGCTTGCGCAAAGGGAGCTTGCCGCGTAGTTTCCGATTTTCTGTAAGAATTTAATTGGTGACGTCATCCACTGGTTCCAGAGTGCTGTGTGTGTCGGCGCTTCAGACTCACCAGCATCCACTCAATGTGTTGTAACCACCAGTAACAGAGGCGGTTGAGCTCCCAAAGAAAAAGGCGCTTTTATTTTTAATTTTATGGCATGGGATATTTTCAACACTGCCGCAGTGACGGAGATTTGAGGAGCTTGTGAACTAGTTGGACATTTCTAGAGGAATGGTGAAGCCACATTGTGTTCACAATAGATTTTCCTTTGAAAAATAGTGTGTGGGCTTATATGGATCATGCATGCTGATAATGTATAATACATATACATGACTGTGCATGAGCACAACACGTAGGCTCACTAGGCTTTAGCAAGCCTCTCTCTGTTTCTACATTTGGATCCATAGCCTACTGCTGCCTACCTTTGCTATTCTCAGTGCGTGGTTGCAGGGCGCAAAGAGAACGGGCAATCGCACCGGACCATTCGGGGTGTTCGGATGAGGTGTTTGAATATATTATTTGATTTTAGAATTCTAGCCAACGTTATATCCAGTATTTTTTTTTTAACAAAAAAGCAATGCCATCTGGCATTGCAAAGGTGTTGGCAATGAGGTTGTTCTTCGTGGGATTTCTGCTCAGTTTGGAGATCCTATCTCCTACAGCAGCTATTGATGGTAAGTGACAGTCTAGTGTGTTGTAGCCTATTGCATTGTGAAACTGCATGCCCACTCTTTAGCAATATAGGTCTATCATGCAATGTAGGCTATTCACCACATAGCCTGCTGTTCGCCCCAGCAAAAATGTCTTCATAACACCTATAGGCTTTAGACTCAACCAGTCTGCTAGTGATCGATATGAACAATAGGGCCAGGCTATTCCTTCTAATCATATAGGTGCCATATTTGTGAGACATACTTCATAGGATATAGGCAATCTAACCTGCTCACCTTTTGTCAAATGCTCATTTCATAACCACCTGTCTGTAGCCAGCATACATGATTCATTTAGTGTGTTATTGACATAACAAAACAACTGTCGTCAACTAACCTACAGATGTGTTGAGCTTCATATGGGTTCATTTTTTTGCTTAAATCAAAGGGGATTCAAAGCCATGTATGACAGTGTCGTGCTACCAGCTGCTCGGTTTGACTCCCATTCCCAGATGAGATGTAGCCCCACGAATGATTCAAAATACTGTATGCCCTTTGTTCTTGTTCTGTTGTTGACATGCTCGTTCAATGTTGTCTTATAAGGTTATTCAGCAGCTAGACAAAACATATATCACAGCACATCGCTGAAAGGGAAAGGCCTGCGCGTCCCCAGTTCTAGGTAGGCAGCACACTTTCCCTTGAATCGATCAGTAGGCTATACGGACCCGATCAATATGCACATGCATTGCACCGATTTCGCCGCTGTAGAATGCCCAAACATTTGTAGCTATCATTCGCGGGTTTTAAAGGTGGCCTATTTATGCGTGTGAATCGTTTATGGTTCAGAATCTATGTGGCTGTAGGCTAGGGATTTTTTTTGTTGCAGTGATCAGGTTACACCTTCGCGGGTTCAGTTCAAACCAAATCCTATTGAAATATTTGTGTTGAGCTGCATGCGATTTAGGATGTAAAAACAACTATGTTGCGGTTGTTCAGTTGTAATCTTTATAAAGGTAGGCTATTGTCGTGGCTTGTCCGGAGGAGAAGCTAAGGTTAGAAAGTCTTGGAAACGATACATTCATCACAACGTCATAGGCCTACTCACTTGATGACAGTCAGATAGACTATAGAGAACTGAATTAAATAATCGAGTAATTTTCGAGTAATTTACAATAATGATCGGCTACATTCTAAAGTGCATTCTTGCAACAATTACACTATCTCGTGCGACAATATGGCCATGCACTTTCAGAGCGAGAACATTGTAACATTGTAGCCAATGATTTGGAAAGTCTGGCAACTTCGTTGCTATACAGTGTCAAATAGACCAGCATTTGTCATATAGTGTCACTGGCATAGTTAATTTGACTTGAAGGGAATGAATAGGCTGCTCTTGTATTATAGGTAACTCATACCACATCGGCTATGCATATCTAAAGCCACACAACCAGATATTGGACTGAATCGTTTTTCTCATGAACATTTTGTTACAAAAGAGAGATGGACTTTAGTTGTTTTGGTGTGTTTTAAAACCTCATGGTCACTCAATAGTGCACTACTGAGCCAGCACAATGAGAGTTACAAAATACACTCTTACTAAACAACCCACTAAACACATTTGCAAAAATACCCCAAATTATTTGCAGTGATGTGCATAAATAATGCATTGTGTTTCCAAGGCATTGAAGGCATTTTTATAAAGGTCCCTCCCAACTGATTTGAATAATACAGTTGGCCTACATCTGCTCATTTAGTTCTTGAAACTAAGGATACTGAGATTTCAGTAGGTTTCCTTCCATTCACCTTCATAATCCTCCATATAATCCATATTGTTAAAATGTAGGCTACTCCATAGTAGAAGCTAACAATGATGCTCTTGTATGGATATTAAAGAAAGAGAAAATACTTCAGTCAATCACTGAAGGCTCACAATCTTACTCACTGTCACTGTCTGGGTTGGGGGGAATGTTGGGAAACATTGGACAGTACAGAACAGTACAGCAGCTGATCTTGTTGCTAGCACTCGCCACTGATGGGAAATGCACAAAACAAAAACTTTACCAGCAGGAATCAATCCGTCTGGAGACCCTTGTGAGTCTCCACATGACGTTCAGGTAACATTTACATTTACATTTACGTCATTTAGCAGACACTCTTATCCAGAGCGACTTACAAATAGGTGCATTCACCTTATAGCCAGTGGGATAACCACTTTACAATGTTGTTTTTTTTGGGGGGGGTGGAGTAAAGTGGGGGGGTTGAAGGATTACTTTATCCTATCCCAGGTATTCCTTAAAGAGGTGGGGTTTCAAATGTCTCCGGAGCCCAGCCAACAGCGAGTTGCAGTAATCCAGACGGGAGATGACAAGTGCCTGGATTAGGACCTGTGCCGCTTCCTGTGTAAGGCAGGGTCGTACTCTCCGAATGTTGTAGAGCATGAACCTACAGGATCGGGTCACCGCCTTGATGTTAGCGGAGAACGACAGGGTGTTGTCCAGGGTCACGCCAAGGCTCTTCGCACTCTGGGAGGAGGACACAACGGAGTTGTCAACCGTGATGGCGAGATCATGGAACGGGCAGTCCTTCCCCGGGAGGAAGGGCAGCTCCGTCTTGCCGAGGTTCAGCTTGAGGTGGTGATCCATCATCCATACTGATATGTCTGCCAGACATGCAGAGATGCGATTCGCCACCTGGTTATCAGAAGGGGGAAAGGAGAAGATTAGTTGTGTGTCGTCAGCGTAGCAATGATAGGAGAGGCCATGTGAGGATATGACAGAGCCAAGTGACTTGGTGTATAGCGAGAATAGGAGAGGGCCTAGAACTGAGCCCTGGCCGTACATTATGTACGGCCAGACCAGTGATGGGGAAATGTTGGGAAACACTGGACAATCACAGGACAGTACAGCATCTGATCTTAGAAAAACTAAACAAACATTAGCAGCAGGAATCAATCCCTGTTTATGTTTGGGTAACAGTAAGTACGACCAGAGCAATGATAGGAAATGTTGGGAAACATTGGACAGGACAGAATCTGATCTCATGTTGCAAGCAGCATGATGATGACAAATGGGTGAGTGAGTAAGTGAGTCGATGCTATGCTAGAGTCCAAGGGAGAGAGGAGGGAGGGGGTGAGTGAGTGCTTGGATGCTAAAGGGAAGGGAAGAGGAGGAAGGGGATGAGTGAGTAAGAGAGGGATGCTGCTATGCTAGAGGCCAGGTTCAGCCACTTAAGCTGAAACACAATGATTCATCCGGATCACAATTGGGCTCGGCTGGACGCAGTGTGAATTAGGGATTTAGGAAAGGAGGAGATTGAGCAAGCTAAGGTCAGAGTTTAGGGCCATCCACTGTTCTGTTCCAGGACTGTCCTGGCTAGCTGGAGATGGTTTACCTTTAGTTGTTCTGTTCCAGGACTGTCCTGGCTAGCTGGATATGGTTTATATATCTTTAGCTGCACAATCAAACAACTCTGTTTAGATATCAAAGATGCAAATCCAGAAACATCGGACACTTGATCACGTTAATGTTGTAATTGTGGCATAAAGGTTTTATCAAATAGCAATTGTATTATGTTACATTTGCTCCAGTATGTTATGGAGGGAGAAGATATACTGTAGCCTATGTGTAGCTTCTGGATCATTTCACCACCACTAAAAACACATAGCAGTCCTCGTACTGTATGACTCATATCTGACAGGAAAAGATACAGATGGGACGCCTCCTACAAATCAACCCATTATGTGTAGGATGTACAGTATTTATATGTCCCTTTGACAGTGAGCATGTTTTGTAGTAAAAAAGATAAGAAGAAAAGGTCCTAAGAAAATGACCCCCCTATGATCATCCGGGGTCATTTTCTTTTGACGTTTTCTGTGGGTCAGGAGGTGAAGAGAGAGGGTGAATTCCAGAGACTGTTTTCCTGACCCTATAATTTTTTTTCTATAATCCAATCAAATAAAATGTTTATTGTCACATGCGCCGAATACAACCTTACAGTGAAATGCTTACTTACAAGCCCTTAACCAACAATGCAGTTTTAGGAAAAATCATGCAAATAGTTCGGGTAGCCATTTGATTAGCTGTTCAGGAGTCTTAAGGCTTGTAAGGGTTGGTTTGAGGTGTGACCCAGGTGCGGTTAAGGATAGACAGTAGGCAGAGATGGTGAAACAAGGATCTTTACTGGTGGTCCAAAAGCCAGGATACAAAACAACAGACTATACATGAAAACAAATGAGGAGCACATAGGTCTCCAAATAACAGGCTGACAACAAACAATACGAAATACTAACTCTGACTGGAAAAACACAATGACACAGGGAGGACACTTCTCGAGTACCTACAACTCCGTCACGTAATCCGACACTGATACGTACTGCTTGACATCAAGAAACTGAGCAAGGGAACACAGGGACGTGAGGGCATAAATACACAGGTGAATCAGATAGCCACAGGTGACACCAATAGGCAGATAATTAGTCCCGACTGTGAGTGAGGAGGTGCCTATGGTTGATGGAGGATGACACCTAGTGGGTCGCTCCGGAACTGCGACCCACTCCTGTAACAATGGCTTGGGGGTAGAAGCTGTTAAGAAGCCTTTTGGACCTAGACTTGGCGCTCCGGTACCGCTTTCCGTGCGGTAGCAGAAAGAACAGTCTATGACTAGGGTGGCTGGAGTCCTTGACAATTTTTAGGGCCTTCCTCTGACACCGCCTGGTATAGAGGACCTGGATGGCAGAAAGCTTGGCCCCAGTGATGTACTGGGCTGTACGCACTACCCTCTGTAGTGAATTGCGGTCGGAGGCCGAGCAGTTTCCATACCAGGCAGTGATGCAACAAGTTTGGACACACCTACTCATTCAAGGGTTTTTATTTATTTTTTACAATTTTCTACATTGTAGAATAATAGTGAAGACATCAAAACTATGAAATAACACATATGGAATCATGTAGTAACCAAAAAAGTGTAGAACAAATCAACATATATTTTATATTTGAGATTCTACAAATAGCCACCCTTTGCCTTGAGGACAGCTTTGCACACTCTTGGCATTCTCTCAACCAGCTTCACCTGGAATGCTTTTCCAACAGTCTTGAAGGAGTTCTCACATATGCTGAGCACTTGTTGGATGCTTTTCCTTCACTCTGCGGTCCGACTCATCCCAAACCATCTCAATTTGGTTGAGGTCGGGGGATTGTGGAGGCCAGGTCATCTGATGCAGCACTCCATCACTCTCCGTCTTGGTAAAATAGCCCTTACACAACCTGGAGGTGTGTTGGGTCATTGTCCTGTTGAAAAACAAATGATAGTCCCACTAAGCCCAAACCAGATGGGATGGCGTATCGCTGCAGAATGCTGTGGTAGCCATGCTGTGGTGGTCCTCATGAGAGCCAGTTTCATCATAGCGCTTGATGGTTTTTGTGACTGCACTTGAAGAAACTTTCAAAGTTCTTGAAATGTTCCGTATTGACTGCCCTTCATGTCTTAAAGTAATGATAGACTGTCGTTTCTCTTTGCTTATTTGAGCTGTTCTTGCCATAATATGGACTTGGTCTTTTACCAAATAGGGCTATATTCTGTGCTATATTCTCTCCTCAGAACATTCAGAACCAGCACTGGAAACATCTACCAGGAACATTCTAGAACATTCTGTATCCTCCACACACATTCAACGGATCATAGATTTTACATTACTCTCTTTAGACTCTACCTTAGCCTGGACACCATTTTATTGCTGCTCTCTTACCATCTCCTTATGGAATTGTCATGTTTGGCTTGACAATGATAGCAATGGAGTTCGCAAGATCACAAAGACATCTGGGACCAGGTTATCTCTACCTGGCTAGCCTGTCACTAGCAATGGTCATCAAAATTGTTGAAAGGTTTTTCTAATAAATAATCATTCTAATAAATGCAACAACTGGACAATGGATGAAGATTATCCAAAAGTTTTGAATTTTTTAAATGTAGATATTGACAGAATTATAGCATATAAAACATTTTACTGGCACGGACAAATAATGAATGGAGTTCAGGGATTTTGGTGGGAATTCAGGTATTCAATTTATTGTAAAAATAATAATAATATATATATATATATATATTAGAATGCACTCATATATACATTTTGTAATGGTATCAAGTATTTACAAAATATTTTATGTTAAAAGAAAGTCAAGTATATGTGCCTCATTTGCATAAATACACTGGGTGCAGTTGCATATATTAAAACATTAACATAAATGGGTGGAACAGGCCTGAAACCACCAAAGACTTGCTGTCTAGGCCTACCTGCAATCCCCTGCGCTGTCTAGACTGCATCATTAATGACTGTTGTTGTCACGTTCTGTTGCATAATTCAAGAAGTGTGTCAATAGCAGAATACCCTCAGATAAAAAATCAACAGGCTTGGCTCTAGATTACACCCATCTATACATACTTTAGATTGTTTGCGAGATCAGACATAATATCGCTATAATCCAAGTGTTCATTTTCGGAAGTTGCTTTCATTTCAGCTCATCTAATTGTAAACATTTCAATTGTTTTACATTTTTACTTTTTTCAATTCCACAAAATAATGTACACCCATCAAAATAAATGTATCTTTCTTCTCTTTCTTGTGATGTAAGTGTTGAGACGATGCGTTAAAGCCCTGACGAAGCTTTAGCGTTCTTATAGATGCAACGGAAAGACAATGCATTCCACTGAGCCCATTTCAGCCATTACCGGGGTGTTTGACAGGTCATAACACACATTTACTCGGTGATAACGTTAAAGGGAAAAACCAGAAGGCACAAGCAAAGCAATCAATCCAGCGAGATTTAAGTGACAAGTCGATTTTGCACCCATCAAACACAGGAAATAGATGGCTGAAAAAAAAGAGATCCTCAGCTGGACAGGGCATGCGCGTTGATACTGTCACATAGGAATGGCCATTGATTGTGATGCTGCCTGGCCTGCAGCAGCTGCCAGCTGAAGCTTTTAGTTAGTCAGCCTTTGTACTCTCTCAGATGGCACACCAAATTCTCTGAAATAATTTTCTCTGTAATGACATTTGAGAAAAGGCGATGTATAATGCCAACTTAAGTAGTGAATGTGAAGTGTAGGGAAATGGAGCTGTGTCTTTTGGAATTAACATGCAAACAGGTCTCCATGTTTTCACAAGGCAGCAGTTTAGCCTTTGAATAGATTGTAGTAAAGAGCTTATGGTGGTGGGTATTAACTAATACTTCCTTTCAGGAGACAATGCAGCTTGAACCTAAACAGAATTATTAGTGAAATAATAATGTGGAGACAGCCTTGACAATAACTGTATAAAACCCCTTCCTGTATAGCATTCCTTCCTGTATAGCATCCCTTCCTGTTAGCATCCCTTCCTGTATAGCGTCCCTTCCTGTGTAGCATCCCTTCCTGTGTAGCATCCCTTCCTGTATAGCATCCCTTCCCTTCCTGTGTAGCATCCCTTCCTGTATAGCATCCCTTCCTGTATAGCATCCCTTCCTGTGTAGCATCCCTTCCTGTGTAGCATCCCTTCCTGTGTAACATCCCTTCCTGTGTAGCATCCCTTCCTGTGTAGCATCCCTTCCTGTGTAGCATCCCTTCCTGTATAGCATCCCTTCCTGTGTAGCATCCCTTCCTGTGTAGCATCCCTTCCTGTGTAGCATCCCTTCCTGTATAGCATCCCTTCCTGTATAGCATCCCTTCCTGTGTAGCATCCCTTCCTGTATAGCATCCCTTCCTGTATAGCATCCCTTCCTGTATAGCATCCCTTCCTGTATAGCACCCCTTCCTGTATAGCACCCCTTACTGTATAGCATCCCTTCCTGTATAGCATCCCTTCCTGTATAGCATCCCTTCCTGTATAGCATCCCTTCCTGTATAGCATCCCTTCCTGTATAGCACCCCTTACTGTATAGCATCCCTTCCTGTATAGCATCCCTTCCTGTATAGCATCCCTTCCTGTATAGCATCCCTTCCTGTATAGCACCCCTTCCTGTATAGCATCCCTTCCTGTATAGCATCCCTTCCTGTATAGCATCCCTTCCTGTATAGCATCCCTTCCTGTATAGCACCCCTTCCTGTATAGCATCCCTTCCTGTATAGCATCCCTTCCTGTATAGCACCCCTTCCTGTATAGCACCCCTTACTGTATAGCATCCCTTCCTGTATAGCATCCCTTCCTGTATAGCATCGTAGATTCAGCCTGAGCTAAGACTAGAGGCTAGAGGCAGGGTGCTTCACAAATGGCACTACTATAGTGCACTACTATCTCCCCATACGAAGGCTTGAGGCTCACAGATGAGTGTTTGTTGATGCTGAGTAGAAGGGGTGTGTTGTAATTGGTGTTTTCTGGTAGCAGCTACACCACTGTTTACTCTATTTAGCTCCTATAAGACCCTGAAGGGAGCAGATTGGTTTATTGAACAGAATGGGGGGAACGACTGTGTGGGTGTTGATGTGGAAGGGAAGGATAGAAGATGTCTTGGATTTCTCTTTAGGTTATAGAAACTAGGCTTTGTCTCTCCTTTTCTTTCTGCCTCACTGTTTTGGTTGTCACATGTGGGAAGCTTCATCACTGCCTAAACCACCAATAGCAACATTCTCAGCCAGTTCTTTTTAAATTGATGCATACTTGATTTGAGTTCCCAGAAAAAACACTAGAGCCAGACATTTAAACAATTATACATCCCAATGCTTCCTAATTCAGAGAAATGAAATGCTTATCTGTCTTTTCCATGCATTTGACACAAGGAGTAAGCATAACTGTTCAAATGTCGCAACTGGTCGCAACGTTGGCCTGATATCCGACACAAACATGTGAATCCTGGCTTTGTGACTGAACATTGTCTTGTAGTTTTACTATCTCTGATGGTGAACTTTGCACCTGATGCTGGAGCTGGTGCTGGAGCTGGCCAGTGAGGCTCGGTGAGGCAGACAGGCCGCTGGGCCACATTGTTTTCTGGTGACATTACTCTGAGCACTCTTCCAGTCTTGCAGTCTTAGTTCCACCTCCAGAAACACCTTGGCTGTTCCAAGGCTGTGTGTGTGTGTGTGTGTGTGTGTGTGTGTGTGTGTGTGTGTGTTTGCGCTCAATTGGAGAATCGATTGAACAGGAGGCCCCAAGCTCCTCCACTCCGCTGTCTGCTTTCACACCTGGCCAGAAGAGGAGCTGATGTGTGACTGCTGCCATGTGTCAAACCTGTCTGCTTCTGTTAGTCACAGCTATTGAACTCAGATTCAGGATGCGTCCCAAATGGCACCCCATCTTTTATCTAATGCACTACTTTTGACCCTGACCAGAGCCCTATGCTGAATATGGTGCCATTTGAGATGCAACCACTCTGTCATAAGAGGTTTGGTTGGCTATGCATGTGGCACACATTAGGATAAGAATTAATATAATATAATATAATATATAATATAATATAATATAATAATAATAATAATATGCCATTTAGCAGACGCTTTTATCCAAAGCGACTTACAGTCATGCGTGCATACATTTTATTTTTTTGTGTATGGTACTGAGCTCTTTGATGAGGAGGTGGTGGGTCATGTAGACTTCACAGAGGTGATTCCTGACTTTTAAAAGCTTTTTGTTTAGATATCCTTGACTGGGCATGCATGCACAGCTAGGCTACACTTTGTCAGACAACTTGATCACTTTTTCATCCTTACCAAGCAAGTCTTTGTATTTAACTAAGGAAAGAAGAATGTCCATTTAAATGTGTGTTGCAGCCTATTTATGCATTGTTTATCGTTCATTCCTGGCGACTATTGAGCCATACACACACACATGCCTCTCGGCCTCCACCACTTTGATGTGATTCTGAGTGGTTTGGACTAGCAGAGATCCAGAGAGATCCCCACACATTAAACCATATAAACCTTGTATACAAAGAGAATCCTTTGAACTGAAATAAGTTATCTTGTTTTGTAAAACATATTTATAGAACATTTACTATATAGCCTAATTCCTCCCACAGTCTTTGTTTGTTGTCTTGGTTTCAGAAGGAAGAAGTAAGCCATGCAGCGAGGCTTTTGTTCATGGCTTTCGTAGAACTACAATGAATGAATGCCTCAGTCAATTTATGTGGTCCAGCGTTGGTTCATTTTGTGGTCACATGTTCTGTTTTCATAACAGCTGAATCTGGGTTGACTTTTCCCCTGTGGAAGGCAGTGTAGTGAAGTGTGGCCTGCTGTGCTGTGTTACGTATGCAGGGGCTGCTGGAGAGAATGAGTTGACAGCAACTCGTAATCGCTATAGTATCCTCTCTGTATGTCTATCAATTTCCCTCTCTCTGTCTTTCTTCTTTTTGCCCATTCTTCAAGGCAAAACTGCTCCAGCTCCTTCAAGTTGGATGGGTTCCGCTGGTGTACAGCAATCTTTAAGTCATACCACAGATTCTCAATTGGATTGAGGTCTGGGCTTTGACTAGGCCATTCCAAGACATTTAAATGTTTCCCCTTAAACCACTGGAGTGTTGCTTTAGCAGTATGCTTAGGGTCCTTGTCCTGCTGGAAGGTGAACCTCCGTCCCAGTCTCAAATCTCTGGAAGATTGAAACGGGTTTCCCTCAAGAATTTCCCTGTATTTAGCGCCATCCATCATTCCTTCAATTCTGACCAGTTTCCCAGTCCCTGCCGATGAAAAACATCCCCATAGCATAATGCTGCCACCACCATGGATGGTGTTCTCGGGGTGATGAGAGGTGTTGGGTTTGCGCTAGACATAGCATTTTCCATGATGGCCAAAAAGCTCAATTTTAGTCTCATCTGACCAGAGTACCTTCTTCCATATGTTTGGGGAGTCTCCCACATGCCTGTTGACGAACACCAAACCTGTTTGCTTATTTTTTTCTTTAAGTAATGGCTTTTTTCTGGTCACTCTTCCGTAAAGCCCAGCTCTGTGGAGTGTATGGCTTAAAGTAGTCCTATGGACAGATACTCCAATCTCCGCTGTGTAGCGTTGCCTCTGATTAATGCCCTCCTTGCCTGGTCCGTGAGTTTTGGTGGGCGGCCCTCTCTTGGCAGGTTTGTTGTGGTGCCATATTCGTTCCATTTTTTAAATAATGGATTTAATGGTGCTCTGTGGGATGTTCAAAAATGTCTGATATTTTTTTATAACCCAACCCTGATCGGTACTCCTCCACAACTTTGTCCCTGACCTGTTTGGAGAGCTCCTTGGTCTTCATGGTGCCGCTTGCTTGGTGGTGCCTCTTGCTTAGTGGTGTTGCAGACTCTGGGGCCTTTCAGAACAGGTGTATATATACTGAGATGATGTGACAGATCATGTGACACTTAGATTGCACACAGGTGGACTTTATTTAACTAATTATGTGACTTCTGAAGGTAATTGGTTGCAACAGGTCTTATTTAGGGGCTTCATAGCAAAGGGGGTGAATACATATGCACGCACCACTTTTCTGTTATTTATTTTATATAATTTTTTGAAACAAGTTATTTTTTTAATTTCACTTCACCAATGTGGACTCTTTTGTGTATGTACATGAAATCAAAATCAAAATCCATTTAAATTACAGGTTGTAATGCAACAAAATAGGAAAAATGCCAAGGGGGATGAATACTTTTGCAAGGCACTGTATTGCTGCTAATCTGAGCAACAGAGAAATGATTTCAAACTTAACCACAGAGGTCTAATTACATACCAGTGGTTGGTTTGCTTTTGAGTTCTCTGTTTGGAACTCTGTAGAACTGCATGGAACTCTGTGGAAGTTCCAAATTCCACATAACGGAGAAAGTGGGGCGAGAAGGAGAGAAGTGATATGTGATGGAAAACCGCTCTCTTTCTCTCCCGCAGAGCCCTCCACCTCTCTGTCACCCCTGTACACACACACACACACACATACACACACACACACACACACACACACACACACACACACACACACACACACACACACACACACACACACACACACATACACACTCCAAGAACGCAGAGTACTCTGACTCATTCATTTTATTCCATTCATTTCAGATTCCCATTTTGACTTTTATCTTGTAATACTGTGTAATAGAATCCAGTCACTATCGCCCGGGAAACGACCCACTGGGGAATAGAAAGGATAACACGCTCATATTGCACTTTGGTTCAGTGCTAGAACATGTGGAAGTTTTTCTAACATTTTAGTGTGCTCAGTTAGTAAACATTTACGCTATCTCTCTTAAGGCTGTGTTCTAGTTAGGGGACAATTGCAACTGTTCTTTGGCATCATGGCACACTTTTGAGTTGTAAACCACGACAAGCTTGAAACCTGAGACAGTTACTGCTGAAATCAAATCAAATTGTATTGGTCGCATACACATATTTAGCAGATGTTATTGCGGGTGTAGCTAAATGCTTGTGTTCCTAGCTCCAACAGTGCAGTAATATCTAACAATACACACAAATCTAAAATGGTTAAAGAATGGAATTAAGAAATATATAAATATTATGTTGGAGTCCAGAGTATGTACAGTATACAGCTGTGGAAAAAATTAAGAGACCACATTTTTCTTAAATCATGTATGACAGTCAAATCATGTATGACAGTCATTCCATACATGTATGACAGTCATTCCATTCCAGTGTCTGTTGAATTCCAACATAGGCACACCTCATTCTACTGAATTAGGTACTGATTAGGTGATCACCTGAACAAAATCTTATTTAACAAGGAAAAGTATAAAAACCACTGCTGTGGTCATCACTATCCTCTTGCAATAGGACCAGCTGGATGGCAAAAACAGTGCTAAAAGTACCTAAAAAGTAATATTAATCAGAAAATAACTTTTGACCATGCCAAAAGAGTTGAAAATGAAAGTTTTGAGTGAGGAAAAGAACGGTTCAATTCTGGCTTTACTGGCAGAGGGATACAGTGAGCGTCAGGTTGCTTCCATCCTTAAAATTTAAAAGACGGTGGTTCATAAGAACAAGGTCAAACAGCAGACATTGGGGACAGCAAAGCTACAGACCGGCAGAGGGCGAAAACGACTCTCTACTGACTGGGATGACTGCCAACTCATTCGAATATCAATCAACAACCATAGGATGACATCAAGTGACCTACAAAAAGAATGGCAAACGGCAGCTGGGATGAAGTGCGCGGCTAGGACGGTTCGAAACAGGCTCCTAGGGGCAGGGCTGAAGTCGTGCAAAGCTAGAAAAAAGCCCTTCATCGAGCAAAGAAGAGCCAGGCTGAGGTTTGCAAAATACCATAAGGATTGGACCGTAGAGGACTGGAGTAAGTTAATCTTCTCTGATGAGTCCAATTTTCAGCTTTGCCCAACACCTGGTCGTCTAATGGTTAGACGGAGAACTGGAGAGGCCTACAAGCCACAGTGTCTCGCACCCACTGTGAAATTTGGTGGAGGATCGGTGATGATCCGGGGGTGCTTCAGCAAGGCTGGAATCGGGCAGATTTGTCTTTGTGAAGGACGCATGAATCAAGCCACGTACAAGGTTGTCCTGGAAGAAAACGTGCTTCCTTTTGCTCTGACATTGTTCCCCAACTCTGAGGATTGGTTTTTCCAGCAGGAAAATGCGCCATGCCACACAGCCAGGTCAATCAAGGTGTGGATGGAGGACCACCAGATCAAGACCCTGTCATGGCCAGCCCAATCTCCAGACCTGAACCCCATTGAAAACTTCTGGAATGTGATCAAGAGGAAGATGGATGGTCACAAGCCATCAAACAAAGCCGAGCTGCTTGAATTTTTGCGCCAGGAGTGGCATAAAGTCACCCAACAACAATGTGAAAGACTGGTGGAGAGCATGCCAAGACGCATGAAAGCTGTGATTGAAAATCAGGGTTATTCCACCAAATATTGATTTCTGAACTCTTCCTAAGTTAAAACATTAGTATTGTGTTGTATAAAAATGAACGTGAACTTATTTTCTTTGTATTATTCAAGGTCTGACAACACTGCATCTTTTTTGTTATTTTGACCAGTTGTCATTTTCTGCAAATAAATGCTCTAAATGACAATATTTTTATTTGGAATTTGGGAGAAATGTTGTCAGTAGTTTATAGAATAAAACAAAAATGTTATTTTTACCCAAACACATACCTATAAATAGTAAAACCAGAGAAACTGATAATTTTGCAGTGGTCTCTTACTTTTTTCCAGAGCTGTATATACTGAACAAAAATATAAACGCAACATGCGTCAATTTCAACGATTATACAGAGTTATAGTTCATATAAGGAAATCAGTCAATTGAAATATATTCATTAGGCCGTAATCTATGGATTTCAGATGGCTGGGCAGGTGTGCAGCCATGGGTGGGTCTGGGAGGGCATAGGTCCACCCATTTGGGAGCCAGGCCCAGCCAATCAGAATGAGTTTCTTTCCCACAAAAGGGCTTCATTACAGACACAAATACTCCTCAGTTTCATCAGCTGTCCTGGACGCTGGTCTCAGACCATCCTGCAGGTGAAGAAGCCGAATTTGGAGGTCCTGGGCTGGTTACACGTGGTCTGCGGTTGTGAGGCTGGTTGGACGTACTGCCAAATTCTCGAAAACAACTTTGGAGGCGGCTTATGGTAGAGAAATGAACATAAAATTATCTGGCAACAGCTCTAGTGGGCATTCTTGCAGTCAGCATGCCAATTGCAAGCTCCCTGAAAACTTGAGACATCTGTGGCATTGTATTGTGTGACAAAACTGCACATTTTAGAGTGGCCTTTTCTTGTCCCCAGCACAAGGTGCACCTGTGTAATAATCAGCTTCTCGATATGCTACACCAGTCAGGTGTGCAAAGCTGTCATCAAGGCAAAGGGTGGCTATTTGAAGAATCTCAAATATAAAATATATTTGGATTTGTTTAACACTTTTCAGGTTACTACATGATTCCAAATGTGTTATTTCATAGTGTTGATGTCTTCACTATTATTATACAATGTAGAAAATAGTAAAAATAAAGAAAAACCCTTGAATTATTAGGTGTTCTAGTGCAGTGCATTCGGAAAGTATTCAGACCCCTTCACTTTTTCCACATTTTGTTACTTTACAGCCTTATTCTAAAATGGATTAAATACATTTTATCCTCATCAAACTACACACAATACCCCATAATGACAAAGCGAAAACAGGTTTTTAGATTTTTTTGCAAATAAAAAACAGAAATACCTTATTTACATAAATATTCAGACCCTTTGCTATGAGACTCGAAATTGAGCTCCGGTGCATCCTGTTTCCATTGATCATCCTTGAGATGTTTTTACAACTTAATTGGAGTCCACCTGTGGTAAATTCAATTGATTGGACATGATTTGGAAAGGCACACACCTATCTATATAAGGTCCCACAGTTGCCAGTGCATGTCAGAGCAAAAACCAAGCCAGGAAGTCTAAGCAATTGTCCGTAGAGCTCCGAGCCAAGATTGTGTCGAGGCACAGATCTGGGGAAGGGTACCAAAAACTGTCTGCAGAATTGAAGGTCCCCAAGAACACAGTGGCCTCCATCATTCTTAAATGGAAGAAGTTTGGAACCACCAAGACTCTTCCTAGAGCTGGCCGCTGAACAAACTGAACAATCGGGGGAGAAGGGCCTTGGTCAGGGAGGTGACCAAGAACCTGATGGTCACTCTGACAGAGCTCCAGAGTTCCTCTGTGGAGATGGGATAACCTTCCAGAAGGACAACCATCTGTGCAGCACTCCACCAATCAGGCCTTTATGGTAGAGTGGCCAGACGGAAGCCACACCTCAGTAAAATGCACATGACAGCCTGCTTGGATTTTGCTAAAAGGCAGCTAAAGTACTCTCAGACCATTAGAAACAAGATTCTCTGGTCTGATGAAACCAAGATTGAACTCTTTGGCCTGAATGCAAAGCGTCACGTCTGGAGGAAACCTGGCACCATCCCTACGGTGAAGCATGGTGGTGGCAGCATCATGCTGTGGGGATGTTTTTCATCTGCAGGGACTGGGAGACTAGTTAGGATCGAGGGAAAGATGAACGGAGCAAAGTACAGAGATATCCTTGATTAAAACCTGCTTCAGAGTGCTCAGGACCTCAGATTGGGGCGAAGGTTCACCTTCCAACAGGACAACGACCCTAAGCATGCAGCCAAGACAACGCAGGAGTGGCTTCGGGACAAGTCTCTGAATGTCCTTGAGTGGCCCAGCCAGAGCCCGGACTTGAACCCGATCGAAAAGACCTGAAAATAGCTGTGCAGTGACGCTCCCCATCCAACCTGACTGAGCTTGAGAGGATCTGCAGAGAAGAATGGGAGAAACTCTCCAAATACAGGTATGCCAAGCTTGTAGCCTCATCTAGGCTGTAATTGCTGCCAAAGGTGCTTCAACAAAGTACTGAGTAAAGTGTCTGAATACTTATGTAAATGTGATTTTTCAGTTTTATTTGTATGCTTTTAGCAAATTTTTTTTATAAAAACCTGTTTTTGCTTTGTCATTATGGGGTGTTGTGACGTGACTTACTTTAATGTATTGACTGTTATTTATCGAATCAACTAACTATGTTTAATTGTCACTCGATTAAATTAATCATGTAACAATAAACTCATTAGGAATTTGGGGCACCACGGAAGAAGTTGTTTATCGAGTTACAATCTCCCGAATTAAACTCTTAGAAGGTATGTTATATATCGATAACAGTCACTTATTAAATAATTACCTCTTTTCATTCTCATTCTGAACGTCGCATAATCCTTGAACCTGCAAGAACCCTAACCCTATTGATGATTCAGCAATACACAATTTGGTTTAATTAATTAATTATTTATTTACTAACTAACTAAATAATAACACAGAATACAAACACACACACATAGGTTATTGATTACTAACGTAGTAATACAATGAAAACAGGTCCCTAGTTTAAACCATTTTGTAACGTTTAGATCACGCTTCACGTCAGCTGGTCTGTAGAGTGTCAACTATTTTATGCCGTCGGGCTTCCTGGTCTAACCATTTTAAGCCGTGTAGCTTCAGCTTCACACTTCCTGGTCTAATGTTAAATTGTTTTTCAAGGCTTTTTATGCACTCGGGGTAAAAGGGGTTGTTCCATTATGTTTGTGCTCATCTGGGCGTGGCCACTGACTGAGAACAAATCAATATGGAAAACAATAATCTCATCTAGAATGCTAAAATCACATTGTTATCTTCACAAAATTATTATTATACTTAATCATTTGTTTTATACAACAATTAGATGCAAACCTCATAACTGGGAAGTGTACACCCCCAGAGATACAGTTATGTTGTTCCACCGTCTTTAATGACATCACAACATAGTAACGAATTTGACATGATTGTTCTTTAAGTCCCCACCGACCATTTCCCCCATTCTTTGAAGTAGGAATATTGTTTTATTATCCACTTTTGGATGTTGTAGTCTTGGTGGGAAGACTTCCTTTGTTCCACAGGGAAATTCCCTCTCCCAATACTGCATGGCAAGGAAAATAACGTTTCTGTAAGGAATTTACGACCGGTCATAAAACTGGCCCCCAGGAAAGGGGGTGTTCAAACCTTTGCCTAGCCGGTATCTTTGATCCTCAGCCCATGAGGGCAAGTCACGACAGGGTATTGTGTGTAGATTGATGAAGAAAAAAAGCCACATTTAATCAATTTTAGAATAAGGCTGTACCGTAAAAAATGTGGAAAAAGTCAAGGGGTCTGAATATTTTCCAAATGCTCTGTATATCTGAAGAATACGTAGGATAGAATAGTATATGTACAGCAATAGTTGAATAGGATGGCCTTGACTAGAATAAAGTACATACATATGAAGTAAGTTAAACAGTATGTAAACGTTATTAAAGTGACCAGTGTTCCATTATTAAAGTGACCAGTGTTCCATGTCTATGTACTTAAGCAGCAGCCTCTAAGGTGCAGGGGTGAGTAACCGGCTGGTAGCCGACTAGTGACAGTGACTAAAGTTCAGGGCAGGGTACTGGGCAGGGCCAGCTAGTGGTGACTATTTAACAGTCTGATGGCCTTGAGATAGAAGCTGTTTTTCAGTCTCTCGGTCCCAGCTTTGATGCACCTGTACTGACCTCGCCTTCTGGATAGTAGCGGGGTTAACAGGCCATGGCTCAGGTACCTGAGGTCCTTGATGATCTTTTTTGGCCCTCCTGTGACACCGGGTGCTGTAGATGTCCTGGAGGGCAGGCAGTGTGCCCCCGGTGATGCGTTGGGTAGACTGCACCACCTTCTGGAGAGCCCTGCGGTTGCGGACAGTGCAGTTGCCGTACCAGGTGGGAATACAGCCTGACATGATGCTCACAATGGTGCATCTGTAAAAGTTTGTGAGGGTCTTAGGGGCTAAGACGCCTTCTTCACCACACTGTCTGTGTGGGTGGACCATTTCAGATGGTCAGATGTACGCCAAGGAATTTGAAGCATTTCACCTTCTCTACTGTGGCCCCGTCGATGTGGATGGGGGCGTGCTCCCTCTGCTGTCTCCTGAAGTGCACGATCAGCTCCTTTGTTTTGTTTTGATTGAGGGAGAGGTTATTTTCCTGGCACCACTCCGCCAGGGACCTCACCTACTCCCTGTAGGCTGTCTCGTTGTTGTTGGGAATCAGGCCTACCACTGTTGTGTCATCTGCAAACTTGATAATTGAGTTGGAGATGTGCGTGGCCATACAGTCATGGGTAAACAGGGAGTACAGGAGAGGGCTGAGCATGCACCCAGGTTGTAAGGCAACAAAATAGGTAAAATGCCAAGGGGGGTGAATACCTTCGCAAGCCACAATATGTCTATAAATTCTACAGCCAGCTGGTCTGCGCATGCGCTTAGGACACGGCTAGGAATGCCGTCTGGGCCGCCAGCCTTGCGATGGTTAACTCGCTTAAATGTCTTACTCACGTCGGCCACGGAGAAAGAGAGCTCACAGTCCTCGGAAGCGGCGGTGGCTCGCGTCGGCAGCACTGTGTTTTCCTCGAAGCGGGCGAAGAAGGTGTTTAGCTTGTCCCATAGCAAGATTTCGATGTCAGCGACGTGGCTGGTTTTCTCTTTATAATAAGTGATTGTCTGGAGTCCCTGCCACATACATCTTGTGTCTGAGCCGTTGAATTGCGACTGCACTTTGTCTCTGTACTGACGTTTTGCCTCTTTTATTACATAATTGACCTGTTTGTACTCGACCATATTCCCAGTCACCTTGCCGTGGTTAAATGCGGTGGTTCGCGCTTTCAGTTTTGCACGAATGCTGCCATCTATCCACGGATTTTGGTTTGTATAGTTTTTAATCGTCACGGGGTGGGAACAACATCCCCTATACACTTCCTGATGAACTCAGTCACCGTGTCAGCGTATATGGTAATGTTATTCTCAGGGGCAACCCGGAACATATCCCAGTCTGCGTGATCAAAACAATCTTGAAGCATGGTTTCCGATTGGTCAGACCAGTGTTGAACAGTCCTTACCACGGGTACTACCTGTTTGAGTTTCTGCCCATAGGAAGTGAGTAGCAGAATGGAGATGCATGAGTAGCGCAGGCAATGTAAAACTTTGGTTGCTTTATTTAAGTCCCCAGCTACAATAAATGTGGCCTCATGATATGCAGTTTTAGTTTGCACAAAGTCCAGTGTAATTCCTTGAGAGCCGTCGAGGTATCGGTTTGAGGGGAAATATACACGGCTGTGACGATGACCGAATAGAATTCTCTCAGGAGGTAATGCGGTCAGCATTTGATTGTGAGGTATTCTAGGTCCGGTGAAAAAAAAGGACTTGAGTTCCGGTACGTTACTACAATCACACCATGAGTAATTTATCATGAAACATACACCTCTGCCTTTATTTTTCCCGGAGAGTTCTTTATTGCTGTCTGCGCGATGTACTGAGAACACAGCTGGCTGTATGGACGGGGACAGTATATCTGGAGAGAGCCATGATTCTGTTACAGTTCCTGATGCCACTCTGGAAGGAGATCCTCGCCCTGAGCTTGTCTACTTTATTGTCCAGGGACTGAATATTAGCGAGTAATATCCTCAGAAGCGGTGGATGGTTTGCACAGGAAAGTCGTATTTCTGGTCGAAATGCTGGTGAGTTACCGCTGCTCTAATATCCCAAAGTTATTTTTGGCTGTATGTAATAATGCAAAAAACGTTCTGAGCTAATCATGTGAGAAATAACACACACAAAAAATACTGCAAAGTTGCTTAGGAGCCAGGAACCAGGTGACCATGTCTATCGGTGCCATCTTGTTCTGCCTCAAGAGAGATTGATAAATAGTTCTATACTGAACAGCAGAAATCATTAATTTATGGGGTGTCATACAGATACTCGATCTACTGCACAGTAGAAGCATCCATCATTTGGCTGCCTGCTCTGCTGGTTAAACAGTGGGTGACAGACTGTACAGAACTGCCACACTACTAGCCTATACTCTGCTGTGGTCTCTTTCTGCTATGCTGTCTCAAGGTCGTTTATGCTCTCTTTCTCTCTTTCTCTCTTTCTCGCTCTCTCTAAATCGGTAGTCTTGTTCTCTCTCTTTATCCCGACACACACAGACACACACACAGACACACACAGACACCCACAGACACCCACACACATACATACATACACACACAGACACACACAGACACACACAGACAGACACACACACACAGACAGACACACACACACACACAGACACAGACACACACACACACAGACAGACACATACAGACACACACATACACACACAGACAAACACACACACAGACACACACAGACACACACACACACAC